>NW_007246038.1:110965-154774 GCF_000164805.1 Carlito syrichta
ATTATATTTTTTGTGTTATTTTATAATCTGCTTTTTTCACTTACCAACATAATCTGAACAATTTTCTTTTTTAATTTTTATTTATTTATTTATTATAAAGGTGTAGGAGCTGGGCTTGGTGGCTCAGCCTATAATCTCGCACTTTTGGGAGGCTGAGGTGAGTGGATTGCCTGAGCCCATGGGTTCGAGATCCACCTGGGCAACTTGGCGAGACCTCATCTCTACAATAAATCAAAAATCAGCCGGGCATGGTAACGCACTCCTGTAGTTCCAGCTACTCGGAAGGCTGAGGCACAAGGATCGCCGGAGCCCAGCAGGTCGAGGTTGCAGTGGCCGGGAGTAGGTGTAGGGACCAATTCAGGGTTTGGTATACAAACATTGATCATGCAGGTACCCTTGTTGAGGAGGTACGCCCCTCCCTCCCCTGACAGTTTTCCCCACTGCCAGTCCCACCCCCCCTTTCCCTGACAGTTTTCCGCTACTGCCAATTGCTTTCTTACAGCGTTATAATTGTTCAAGGTCACCTTATGAGTGAGAACATATGGAACTCAGTTCTTTGTTTTTGTGATAAGTCACTGAGTGTGATTGACTCCAAATCCATCCAATTTGCTGCAAAGTCCATGTATTTGTCATTCTGTATGGCTGCATAACATTTCTTTGGGTATATGTACCACATTTTTTTATCCAGTTCAGCTTCGATGGGCAACACAGTTGATTCCATGTTTTTGCTATTGTGAATAGAGCTGCAACAAACATGTGTGTGCAGGTATCTTTTTTGTAGAATGATTTGAGTTCCTCCAGGTATATTCCCAATAAGGGCATTGCTGGGTCACATGGAAGGTCAATTTCTAGTTCTTTCATGAATTGCCACACTGTCTTCCAACGGGGCTGCACCAGTTTGCATTCCCACCAGCAGTGTAGAAGCGTTCCTTTTTCTCTACATCTTCACCAGCATCTGTTGTTTGTTTTATTAATGATGGCCATTCTTACTGGGGTTAGAATGTGGTTTTGATTTGCATTTCTCTGATGATGAGTGAGGCTGAGCACTTTTTCATGTGTCTGTTGGCTGCCCATATATCTTCTTTTGAGAAGTGTCTGTTCATGTCTTTTGCCCACTTTTTAATGGAGATTTTTTTTTTCCTTTTGGCACATTTGAGTTCCTTGTAGATTCTAGATGTTAGGCCTTTGTCGGATAAACAGTTGGCAAATATTTTTCCCCATTCTGTGGGCTGTCTCCCTGCTCTCTTGATGGTTTCTTTTGCTTTGTAGATGTTCATTAATTTGATGAGGTCCCACTTGTCTATTTTATTTCTTAAGGTATTGGCCTTTAGGGTTCTGAATAGGAATTGGTTCCCAGTTCCAATTTTCATAAGAGCATCTCCTGTGTTTTCTAAGATTCTTATAGTTTGAGGTTTTACATTCAGGTCTTTGATCCATTTAGAGTTAATTTTTGTGTATGGTGATAGGAAGGGGTCCTATTTCAATCTTCTGCATGTGGTCAGCCAGGGAAAAACTTCTTAAAAGAAATGTAGATTTGTCTGGTGAAGAGTGGAGATAGGAGGTAGGAATTTAGGAATTTACTAATAGCTACTGCAGCTGGCTTGATTGTTCGTGACCTTCAAAAATGATCATGTTTATGTCCTTCACCTTCTATTCCTTCCAGTCTTTATCTGGAAAATGAATATTACCACCTCCTCCCCCTTTACAGCTTTCTTTGTATCTCTTAGGGGTGGCCCTAAGAAAATCTCTTAAGCCAGGCTCGGTGGCTCAGCCTGTAATCCCGTGCCTTTGGGAGGCTGAGGTGAGTGGATTGCCTGAGCCCGCGGGTTCGAGACCCACCTGGGCAACTTGGAGAGACCTCATCTCTACAATAAAAATCAAAAATCAGCCGGGCGTGGTAGTGCGTACCTGTAATTCTGGCTACTTGGAAGTCTGAGGCGGAAGGATCACCAGAGACCAGCAGGTAGAGGCTGCAGTGGCCGGGAGCAGCCACTGCATTCCAGTCTGGGTGACAGAGTGAGACTCCAACTCAAAAAAAAAAAAAAGAAATCTCTTAAAATACAATGAAAGATGCTCTATGAGTCAGGCGCAGTGGTCCATGCTTGTAACCCTAGCACTTTAGGAGGTAGAGGTGAGAGGATTGCCTGAGCTCAGGGGTTTGAGACCAGCCTGGACAACTTGGTGAGACCTCGTCTCTACAATAAATAAAAAAAATGAACTGGGTGTGATGGTATGCGCCTGTAGTTCCAGCTACTTGGAAGGCTGAGATGGAATGATTGCCTGAGCCCAGCAGGCTCATGATTTGCATGTTGTATATGACTTGTTCATGTGCCCTTATATGCAGTTCACGTCTCTTGGCATGCTTAAAGCCAGATTACAAGGACACAGGAAAGGCCCTCTCTGTGTAAACATCTCCTTTTCACATGATTACTGATCTTTGAAGTCAATTTATGGGAGTAGAAAGTCTTTCATGCTGTAACTTGAAAAAGGCTAAAAAGTAAACATTTTTGGAGAAGACTTAGATTGCATATGCTGCAAAGGAAATAATGAAATCAATAAGCAATTCTGGTATATTTGTTGTGTACGAACTATACATTCATGTCCTACAACTCTAAGAAGTGCCAAATATGAATGGTGACCCTGGAGTTGGGCCAACATGGCAGCATCTGTTGGGTGCTATTCTCTGAAGAGGCTCCAGATAGAAACATCTTTTTCTAAGAGGGAAACAGCCTATGTGCACAGAGCCCTTTGAGGCTTCTGCCCTTGGTTGTCTTCTATTAAAATCCTCTCGGACCTTCCCTATTCCTGCCTGCCTTTCTTAATGCCTGGGAAAGCTCTGTTCTCTTTTTTTTTTTTACGGACTAAGATTTGGTTTAAGCTTTTTTTCCCCTCATTTCTTTGTGATTCTGGACTCAAAGCTTACTACTTCGTAACATTTCCTAACCCATGTGCTGTGAGTATAGGAGAGTGATCATTTCAGCTCTCCAGGGTGGATGGGAAGGTCCTTAGGTGGTTGGAACCCCCACCCACCTTGGGCTGATGGCCTTCAACAACCTTTGGCCTTTGGCAGTATGTCATAAGAATACTGCCATTTTATGTGTGTGTCATTATCTAAAAAGAGTTGGGTGGCACTAACTTACTGCACATATTTATCTTTCTGTATAAAGATGTTTAACAATGGCTCTACTTTACCTTAGGGAATACTTCACCTTCCTTGTTAGAGAAAGGAACATATGACTAGCAAAGGAAACTCCAGGGTAATTAAAACCCTTGTATGTATCTTCATTTCACACATTCTTTCTCTAGGATTTCTTTTGGGAATTATACCTTGAAATAGCTCAGACTTTTAAAGATAGAGCTTAATGTTCTATTATATCTAGAACAACAACAAAAAAAACTTCCCTAATTAAAGAAACAATCTTTTTAAAGGAATATACAATTCTGGGTTGCAGCTATGATGGAGTAAAGGGTATTAGACGTACCCTTGTGCCATAGGTAACTCTAACATTGGACAAAATATAGGAAGCACCTATTTTTAGGCATTAGCTAATACATAGCACAGGGATGTGATCCTGGAGAGAAAGGAAGCATGAAAGTGAGTTTTACATCAACCCTGGCTTTTTGCCTGGAGGCACTTTCTAAAATGTAGCACAGGGCAATGGAGCCCAAACAAAGAGCAGTAGGCTCATTGGATAGAGAAAGCAGAAATTTTAATTCAGGGCTGCTGAAGTGGCTGGAATTTTCAGGGCAGGGAATTGCAGAGGAATGAACTACACAAAGAAAGGTTTCCAGAAATCTGTAGATCTGTAGTTTCTGACCATACACTAAGCTGATCATCAATAGGGCAAGACTCCATGAGGCCTGGCAGAAAATAAGAACTTTAGGGAGCTGTTGAACTGAGTGGATATCCCATGGATCAGCACTAATGGGAGATGTGGGAGTTCTGGTCAAGCAAAATAGAAAAACCAGGGGTGCTGGCATCCAATTGAGAATGCAGAAAAGCCAGAATAACGCTAATCTACAACCATGGTAACAAAGCCTTGACAGGTGAAGCTGATCTGCAAGTAACTTGCCTATGAGAGAGGAGTAAGCAAGAAGCCCGTTAGGCAGACAGTTAGGGCAAGTCTCCGGTAGGACTCCATTTTACCTGGAGAAACAGCTGCAAGCCGCAGGCTCCAGACAAAAGCCACACTCATTCCCTTTTGGCTCACTTTCTCTCTTTTCAGCACACCCTTTCCTAATTGACCCCTTTTCAATCTTCTCCCCATCCGCCCTTTACACTGTCATGCCACTTTTTAGTCCTTACTACTGACCAATTAGGTTAGTGTATTTTCAGTCCCTACTACCAACCAATCAGCATGCCCCTGAATACTATATAACATCCCAAACCCCCTTCAGCAGCCTTTTGAGCCTCCTTTCTCTCTGTGAGAGCTACAACATTTGCTTTCCTGAATAACGTTAGACTCGCTTGCCCTTTGGTATCCTTGATCTTTTATCCTCTCTGTCGTCAGACAAGAACCTGGGATTCATCAAGACAAGAGAGCTATAACCTTTCCTGACCGGGAAGGGAATTCTCCAAGCAAGAGCCGAGAGCTGTAACACTCTTCCATGGCTGTTGGCATCCCTAAGTTTTCGGGTGCCACCTCAGCCTCTGCTCGGGGTTCTCCAAGCAAGAGCCATAAATAGGGGAGCTAAGAGCTTCAGGGCTCCAGGGCTGATGGGCACCTCTGAGTTGCAGGGCACCATAACGTCCTGGGTTACCACGTGGGTCTCAGGGTACCATTGTGCCCTTGAACTGGTTCTTGGTAGTCAAGTGAGCCTCAGGCTGGCAGTGCAGCCCCAGTGCAACTGTAACACTACCATAACAAAACTCAGCTGGAATCGGTGGCTCAGCCTGTAATCCTGCGCCTTTGGGAGGCTGAGGGTGAGTGGATTGCCTGAGCCTGCAGATTCGAGACCTGCCTGGGCAGCGAGACCCCATCTCTACAATAAATCAAAAAATAAGCCAGGCGTGGTAACGCATGCCTGTAATTCTGGCTACTCGGAAGGCTGAAGCGGAAGGATCACCAGAGCCCAGCAGGTTGAGGCTGCGGTGGCCGGGAGCGGCCACTGCACTCCAGACTGGGCGACAGAGTAAGACTCCAACTCAAAAAAAAAAAAAAAAAAAAAAAAGACTGAGCTTCCTTTAAGCCAGGCTTGGTGGCTCAGCCTGTAATCCCATGCCTTTGGGAGGCTGAGGTGAGTGCATTGCCTGAGCCTGCGGGTTCGAGACCCGCCTGGGCAGCGAGACCTCATCTCTACAACAAATCAAAAATCAGCCGGGTGTGGTAGCGCATGCCTGTAATTCTGGCTACTTGGAAGGCTGAGGCGGAAGGATCGCCGGAGCCCAGCAGGTCGAGGCTGCGGTGGCCAGGAGCGGCCACTGCACTCCAGTCTGGGCGACGGAGTAAGACTCCAACTCAAAAAAACAAAAACAAAAACAAACAAACAAAAAAAACAACTCAACACTCTTGCAGGGAAGACAACAAAATCTAGTCTCTCAACAATGTAGCATGCTCAATTGTTGAGATCATATAATCACAAATATCTGTGAAAAAGTAGGAAACTGTGAGGAACATTATGGGTGACTTGTAAAAGACATAGGGGCACTTCTGAGAACAGTTTACAGGCATCAATACCTGCTTCAGCTAATATTGGCATGACTAAAAGGAAGTGTGTTTACTGTTTTTTGTGTGTTATCCATCCAATTTTTCATTACCAATTATACATTATGTAAAATGAAAAAAGCATAAATTATCATCACAAGGTTACAAATTTGTTGCCCAGGATTTTTGCCCTGGCCTATAAGAAGCCAAAATTTTTTACAAGTAGTTGAACTCTGGATCATAACATTCTGGTATCAAAAAAGAGAGAATGACTGTCTAAGCCTCGATGATTCCAAGATGTTGGCATTTGGAATATGGCTTTTTTTTTTTTTTTTTAGTGGACTTGGCCCCAGGACTGTCTCCTCTTTAACTGTGGTCTTTCCAACATTTTTTCTGACACTGAGATAGACCGTAGTTCTCTTTTTTTCCCCTGTTACCTTGTAAACCATGATATGTGGATGAGCTTGCTTTAGTAACTGACTTATAGGGATGTTGGAAATTCTGAGCAAAAATTCCAGCCATGCAGAATAATTGCATCTCTTGGGGAGGTGTTAACAAGCAGAGGCAGAGCTGAGTGCTCCTGGGCTCTGGCTTCCATGGAACTTTCACTCAACAGTCCCCACCCCCAAGCTCCATGTAGAAGATGTTCATTAGTAAATATTAAACGGTAATTTCCATAACACTGGTGGATACTGAGCATGTGAGGCCCCCTGGGGGTGCTCTGATGCCCACTTAACAGCCTCACCAAAGTTGTACATTCCTCAAATGATAACCCAGTCATAGGAGAAGGTCCTGAAAAGTAGCCATGCTAGATAACTTCTGGGGAAGTTGGTAATGGAGAGCCTGGGGACAGCTGACCATCAGGAGAAGTGACTGAGTATGATTCTTAATACTTGCTTTTTTTTCTGAGTAGGAGTCTCACTCTGTTACCTAGGCTAGAGTGCAAGTGGCACACTCACGGCCACCGCGGCCTGGACCTACTGAGCACAGGCAATCTTTCCACCTCAGCCTTCCAAGTAGCTGGAACTACAGGCACTCACCACCATGCCCAGCTAATTTTTTGTTTTGTTGTAGAGATGAGGTCTCACCAAATTTTCCAGGCTGTCTTGAATGTTTGGGCTCAGGCAATCTTCTCACCTCAGCCTCCCGAAGTGCTGGGATTACAGGCTTGAGCCACTGTGCCCAGTGTTTCTTTTTCATCTGGATCAGGTGGTGAACCCATTTTTATCTTTTCATTTTTTGGTTCGAAATGCACATTTCTAAGCTGAATGTTCCTATTTGAATACAAAGAAGATACTTATAATGCCTGAGATAATGTGGCTTGTCTTTTGGGAGTAATTTTTAAATTGTTACTATAATTATGAAAAACTAATAAATTCAATACAGATCAGCAGGTAAAGCCAGATTGTATAGATGAAGCTTACTTTGTGTAGTTATTCTATATTTGCCTCATCCTTGTTCAACTTGACCTCACTTCTGATGTTTGAAAATTGAGAGAAGTGGAAATAAAAGTCTGGGGGAAGATTGGGCTATTCAGCTATTCAGCCAAGATTTATTCAGAATTTATATGTGCCAAGCACTATAGTAGGTATTAGATGGATACAAAGGTGTGAAGATAAGATCTTCATGTTCAAGGAGCTTCTCATTTTCGAGAACCTTGCTGCCCAAAGTATGGTCCATGGAGCAGCAGCAGCATCACCTGGGGACTCTTAGCAATCTCAGACCTACCCTAGACCTTTTGAATATAAAATTGGCATTTTTACATGATCCCTAAGAGATATGTACATTAAAGTTTGAAGAACCACTGATTTTAAGCCACTGATTCTCAACCTACATATTGAAACAACTTAGGGACATTTTAAAAGCACTGATTTCCTGTACTGCTCCTCCCCCCAAATTGTTATTTAATTATTATGGGGTCTAGTCCAGGCATCAGGATTTTTAAAAATTCCCAAGTGATTCTAAACGTGCAGCCAGATTTGAGGTCCACTTGTCTAATATATAGCTTTGTACTCTTGGAAAAACAGACCAAGACGAAATTGTTACTTATTCTTTTAACCAAGTTACAAGCCAGGTGGCAAGTTTATCATTTCTAAGATTTAGACCAGGCGCAGTGGCTCACGCCTGTAATCTCAGTACTTTGGGAGAACAAGGGGGGAAGATCACTTGACACCAGGAGTTCAAGACCATCCTGGGCAACATAGTGAGACCCCCATACCTACAAAATAAAACAAATAATAACAACATTTGAAGTGTCTTGTCTAGAGGTAGGTACACTGGGTCTCATGGATGACTTCCAGCTCACATGGCCCTCTCTGTGCCGACAGGTTGTATGTCAGCGAGTCTCGCTCAGTGATGTGGAGTGCTTGGAGCACTTCAGCCAGGTTACCTGGGGCCATGCTGGCAGGATTGAACAGACTGAGGCACAATGTTGAAGTCTGGGCAAGACCTCCTTCCTCAGATACACCCCAGGGCCTTGGCATCCCTCCCCTTGGCCCCCTCCAAGTGTGTGAGCCGCTACCAGGGGTTTCACATGAGGCAGCAGGGATGAGGAGTGACTCTTCAGCACCTGAGGATGGCACTGGATCACATGACAAATGCATGTGAGCTTAAACAGCTTTCCCAGTCACATTATCCCCTAGAGATTTGGACCAGTTTGTGTGATCACAATGACAAAGATTTTAACGTGTATCAAGAAACTGAGATCCAAAGAGTTTCCATCACTAGTAAATGCTTGTGTCTTGTGGCCCACCCTTGCTCTCTTCTACCTCTCTCTGAGTTCCACTTGAAAATAAAGGATGGCTACCTTGTGACACAGTGAGTTATCTGATATTAGCTCTATGCTAGGGGAGAGCAGATAACCTGGGATAATGCAGAACATACAGGTTGGACTGCAGCATACCTAAGGCTCTGTTAATTCATTCTTTCAAAGAAAAAACATCATTTGGTCTTTTAGGGAACAATATATTTTACTCTAATATCTGCCTGGTGATGAGGCCTAAGGAAACAATTTTGGCCATTTTAAGGACATGATTATTGATGACTGAACATTATATGTCAGAAATATGATTTCTTTTTTTATTCTTCCTAAGGGTTCAGGTCTACTCTTCTCTTTTCTCTGCTTTCATGCCAATAGAGCTTATTTTTAGACGTCAGTTTTCTGGAAGCTTCAGGTGCATGCTACTTTATTCATTTCCACCTCCTGCCTCATTCAGAGTTTATCCCCTCACCCGCCTACTCTACCATTTCTCATCCTTGTCAGAATCTGAAAATCTGAAAATCTACTAGAGTGACTATCATCTCAGGTGGTCCCGGTGTAATTATCAATAGCGCCCAGGTTTGGAAATGGGTTACAATACTTTGACCATATCACCTCTCTCCTCAGTGGTTAGCTACTCATTGGTAGTCCTGTCTTCAGTCACCTCCTGCCATCTTTCTTAAGGACATCCACTTCTACCTTGTGACCTTTTGGCCTCACAAGTCATTGGCCACCTGCCCCTTCATTCTTTCCCTGTCACTCATGGGTACTGTCTTGCCTCGCATCACTGTTCAGTAGGGAGCCTTTGCTGTAAGCTCCAGTTCTTGAATATTCTCTTCTGGGAGCACAACTTTCCACTCTCCCCCTTCTGTTCCTTTACCCTCAGTGATCCAGTCCTGCCCTTGACCTTTCTCACTGCCTTGGTTCTTGCCCCACTCTCTCCTTCCAGGCTGTCTGTCTTCCCTTGGTTCTGAATCTCCTGATCTCAGGCAGTTCTTCTGCCTCAGCCTCCTGAGTAGCTGGGCCGTACCCGGTAATTTTATTTTATTTCTAGAGACAAAATCTCCCTATGTTGCCCAGGCTGGTCTCAAACTCCTGGGCTCAAGCAGCCTTCCCACCTCGGCCTCCCAAAGTGCTGGGGTTACAGACATGAGCCACCATGCCTGGTCCTTCCACATGTTTTTAAATCTAGTCTAGCACTTCTGCCAGTGTTTTTGTACCATTTTGATTCACTACATCTGCCTCTCCCACTAGGCTCTGAGTTTGGGAGCCCCATGAGGATGTGATATTTTCTTGATTCCCCTGATTCCTCTCTTATCCTGCATATTTTTGGTTCTCAACAAATAAATTGATTTTCTGCTGTTTTACACTTCTGGAAGCACAGCTCTCATACAAATAATTCTCTCCTCATTTCTGCCATCAAAAGACTAGTTCTTAGCCGGGCTCAGTGGCTCAGCCTGTAATCCCGCGCCTTTGGGAGGCCGAGGTGAGTGGATTGCCTGAGCCCGCGGGTTTGAGACCCGCCTGGGCAGCGAGACCTCATCTCTACAATAAATAAAAAATTCAGCCGGGCGTGGTAGCACATGCCTGTAATTCCGGCTACTGGGAAGGCTGAGGCGGAAGGATCACCGGAGCCCAGCAGGTCGAGGTTGCGGTGGCCGGGAGCCGCCACTGCACTCCAGTCTGGGCGACAGAGTGAGACTCCAGCTCAAAAAAAAAGACTAGTTCTTTTGTCGGGTTTGTTGAAGACTTCTTTTCACTTTTCATTTTGCTGATAAAATTATTCCTGTTTCCCTTACATTAGCTCCTGTTGTTGGGGGTGAGGGTATGCCTCGGTTCTCTGTAAATCTCCATCTCACTCCAGGCATCCTGACCCTGTGCCCACCTTCTGTCCTAGAGCAGACTCCCTTGTTTTGCTTCTGCTTGTATTCTAAATCACACTGGCTGTTTTCTTTCTTGACTGTGCTCATCTCATCCATGGGCCTTGCGTTTATTCTTATACCAATCAGAACAATTAGACGTATTGTGTTCTCCCTTCATGCCTTCCCTCTCTTGCTTTGAATTATGTGATGATTAGTACTGTTAGTATTTTCCTTAAGAAGCAGGGTATAGATGAGCCATCCAAGCCAGTCATCACTGATGAGAGACACAAAATCTGACAGTTAAGTTCACAAACTTATCCTAGAAAAAGTGCTACATATCTCATTGTTGAATATCACTACAGTCACTTTTGAAGTACACCTGTTGGGAAGCTATGCACTGAACAGTACCTAGTCCACCCATCAAAGCAATTTTGGAACTCTTTTTCTAGAATGGCCATCAGAGCTGTTGTTGTGAGAATGTCGGAGTTTGAATTAGAGCAATGAACAAACATTAAATTTCTTGTTAAACTTGGCAAGAGTGGAAGTGAAACCAGGGATATGTTAGTCTAAGTTTATGGGGATAATGCCATGAAGAAAATGGCAGCGTACAAATGGATTGAATGTTTTTCTGAGAGGAGAGAAAGCGTCACTGATGAAGAGAGGTCAGGACAGCTAGTAATGAGCAGAACTGATAAAAAACATTGCAAGAATTCATTAAATTGTATGTCAAAATCGTTGCCTGACTATGAGAAGCATAGCAGACCAAATAAACATCAATAGAGAAATAGTTAGGAAAATCTTAACTGAAAATCTTGTCATGAGAAACATATGTGCAAAAATGATCCTGAAGGAGATCTAGTGTTACGACAATGCACCAGCTCACACAGCACTGTCTATGAGGGAGTTTTTAGACAGTAAACAATTAACTGTATTTGAACACCCTCCCTACTCACCTGATCTGGCCCTCAGTGACTTTTTTCTTGACCCAGAGATAAAGGAAATATTGAAAGGAAGACATTTTGATGACATTCAGAACATCAAGGGTAATACGACAACAGTTCTGATGGCCAGTCCAGAAAAAAAGTTTCAAAATTGCTTTAATAAATGAACTAGGTGCTGGCATCAATGCATAGCTTGCCAACAGGAGTTTGGGGTGGCCATAGTGATATTTAGCAGTGAGGTATGTAGCACTTTTTTAGGGAAGAATTCACAAACTTAATTGTCAGACCCCATATGATCAATCTAATGTCATTATGCACTGTCTTCCCCTGTAGGCATGTGGGTACTAAAGTTATTCTGCACAGACTTTTACTTATTAAAATTGTATTGTTTTCCCATATATGAAGCAAAACAGTTTTTAGGTTGTTTGCCTAAGGCTAAGGTAAAACATGGATTTGCACTTTTTGGGAAGTTTGCAGGAAAAGTAGCACTAAACAATATCTGAGTTCTGTGTCAGAAGATCTGAAATGAATGTGGAGGGAAGTCCAGTCCTCACATAAACAAACCCTTCCCACATGAAAAGATTTAAGATTATTTGAAGAGCTGGTTAATGGTTCTCTCCTCTTTTGGCACTAGAACATTTAGTTGATAACTGTTACCCCAAAAGACCTTGCATAATGTGGTATATCTGTCTTTCATATACATCTCTAAACTCCCTAGGTTAGAGGCCATGTTCTCTGTATGTTTAATGTTTGGTGCATACAGAACTTAGATATATTTTGCATTAAATAGATGTTTGTTGAACTGAATATAACGAAGTGTAGATTAACACAGTATTGAATGTTAGAGAAAAGATAAAGTATTCATTGTAGTCACTTTCCTAAAGGTGAGTTTCAAGTTGGGTTTTGAAGATGAGAAGGACACATCCAGAAAAAGAGGAGGAAAAAAATGTGCCAGGAATCTCCTTGGAAGTAGAGCCTTCTGGATTGAAAGACTTAACTTCCAAGAATTAGGGTTAAAGAAATTTAACTCGGCCAGGCATGATGGCTCACTCCTTTAATCCCAGCACTTTGGGAGGTGGAGGCAAGAGAATTGTCTGAGCCTAGGGGTTCGAGACCAGCCTGGACAGCTTGGCAAGACCTCATCTCTACAATAAATTAAAAAATTAGCTGGGCACCTGTAGTTCCAGCTATTTGGAAGATGGAGGCATAAGGATCACCTGAGCCCAACAGGTTGAGGCTGTGAGCATACCACTGTACTCCAGCCTGGGCGACAGAATTAGACTCCTACTCAAAAAAATAAAAATAAAAAATTTCACTTACTGCTTCCTTCATAAGTTTTTCTGGTATCATTGATGACATTTATAACGTCTCAGGGTTGGAAGAACATCAGAAGCCACCAAATCTTGCCACCACCTCTCCTGTTCGCAAATTTCTTCCTTGGGGATTGATGCTAGATTGTTCAGGGATGACACAGGCAGGACCAGACTACTTACCTGGTCTCTTCATTGTCATTATTCCAGAAAGATAAGTATTCTCTTATGTTGGAAACTTTTTGAACCCCCCCCCCATCTTTTTTGTTCTAGGTAAATTTGAACTTCATACTTCAAATGTCTTTGTCTTCTGGTTTTGTTTAGGATTTGAATTTATAGTCTGTGACTAAGGACTGATTTCCAAAATCTGCATTCTCTTTAAAGGGGTCAGTTTATATTTGTAACAGATACCATTGGGGAAAGGGAAGGCAGTGATCATTTACTTCTCACCTGAGAAGTATGCTAACTTATGTAGAATTCTCATGAGTTCAGGTAGATAGAAATCATCTTGTCCTGTAGTAATCAAGCATTGTACTGCAGGAGATCACAGAACTCAGGGTTAGAGTCTGCATTGATTCCACAACTATTTGTTGCATGGGGTGTTGTGCACAGGGCTGGGGTATAATGGTGAAAACATCAGATGTGTTTCTCGCCTTGCTGGAGTATATGTTCTAGCAAGGCACAAGTGAGTCCTGTAAGTCATGGCCCTTTAGGGACCTTCAGTAAGGCCTTAGGTCAGCTTCTGATGCTGGAGTCCCCCTGGCCCCTTTGCCATTCCCACTGATGTTGTGTAAGACCACGGGGGCCTCTCGTTCTTGATCATTTTCTTGCTTCAGATGTAACTTTTAAAGTCTTCTGTGTTGCCAGAGCTTTTTGGAAAGTCTTTACTCATTTTGAGATTTTGATGGAAGTTATTGAGCATAAGTCTGAGGATTGGGCATTTACTCAAGGACATCATCTTTGTGGTGTATATATACATATATATTGTCCATACACTGGACAGGAAGAGATGCACAAGTGAGGAGGTTTACAGTAGGCCAAATGAGTACTGGCTTGAGTGGTAGAAGTGGAATTGGACCCAGAGGACAAATGCAATATCTATTATAAAACTACACCAAATTAGACTTCCAATCACTTGAAAATGGGCAAAACTAGAAGTGGTTTTGTGGCACGAAGTTGAGTGCCTAGGAGAACCATGAGGCCATTAGTCTCATGAAAAAGGCCAGGCTCTTACCAGTTTTGCTTGTTGTCCTCTCCTTAGCCCCTGGCTTGGTACCCAGCAAGGAGTAGGTGCTCAATAAACGTTTGATGAATGGATGAACAGAATAGAGATTATCCAAAGTGAAGCAAGTCTGATCTGGAAGAATGAATAAGCTTAGTAAGCATTGTTTGTTAGTAAGCAAACGATGAGTTCTGTAAGGTGGAGGACGGACTTTTCATGATGACAACTGTGCCCCATCAACACGAAAGGAGAAGGTGAAGGAGAGCAGTGCATTAATGAGCTTGTGTAAAGTGTGCTTTTTCCTGTACTTGGCTGACTGTTGCAAAGCCCTGTTTTTGTTTTTTTTTTTTTTGAGTTGGAGTCTCACTCTGACACCCAAACTGGACTGCAGTGGCCGCTCCCGGCCACCGCAGCCTCGACCTGCTGGGCTCCGGCGATCCTTCCGCCTCAGCCTTCCAAGTAGCCGGAATTACAGGCATGCGCTACCACGCCCAGCTGTTGTTTTTTTTTTTTTTATTTATTGTAGAGATGAGGTCTTGCTGCCCAGGAGGGTCTCGAACCCGCTGTCCACTCACCTCAGCCTCCCAAAGGCGCGGGATTACAGGCTGAGCCACCGAGCCCAGCTTACTAAGCCCTTTTTAATTTTGACAAGTTTTATGACAGGCTAACCACAAAGGACATTTGTGCATGTGGTATTTTCTAAGCCATATTTGCAGTTAATAAAAATACCTTTATTTTGGTAAAATTAAAATGAAGAAAATATATATTCTTCCATCTGCAAGGAAAAGAAGACCTTATTGATTCAGGACATCTAAAAGCAGCATTGGGTTTTGGGTCCCAGGGAGCAGCCCTAAGCATACTTAAGCTTCTGTTTTCCCCTGACTTTGGGGTTTGTGCTGACTTAGTAACTTGATACTGGCCTTCAGGAAAGGGCCTCCTTTTTCTCAAAAGGGACATTAAATCTCTCTGGAGGGTGCTTGTCTCCATCTCTCACTCTCTGCTCTCCTGTTTCCTAGGACTGCATCGATGTAGGCTGGTGGGAAGGAGAGCTCAATGGCAGACGAGGAGTATTCCCCGACAACTTCGTGAAGCTACTTCCACCAGACTTTGAAAAGGAGGGAAGCGTAAGTCTTTCTAGCTTTGATTTCAGTGCTCCACATGCTGTCAGAATTGTGGCTTTCATGATGGGACTTGGGATGGGGGAGGTTTGATCTAACACTGAAAAGCACTGGCATTTGAACGTTCAATGAACCTAGGTTCTGAGCGTGTGGCTGCTTTATACCCTATAACAAATTTGTTACAAGACTCCTCTGTCACCTGGCGACAGAGATCCTTACTGTAGGGTTGTTGCATGTATAAACAAGATAATGTGATTAAAGCCCTTGGTGCAGTGCCTGGCACATTTGAGCACCCAAATAAAGTGTGAGAACTTTAGTCACTTCATTTTGGTAAGCAGACTGCCTGTGTCCCATGTAACAGGGTCTTTGTGGGTGGTAAAGTAACCAATGTCATGGAAGTGGCTGAAAAGTACATTGTAAGACTGAGAATGTGGAGCAAGCCCTGCTAATTTTTATGTACTATATGAGGGGGGACCCCCAAAAGACAGAATTATTGTTTGTAGTACAGGCATCCCCCACTAGGTAAGTGTTCTAGAAACCCAGTGGTGTACCAGCTAACATTGTTGTGAGAGGCTGTGAGAGGCTTCAGTGAATTTTTTTTTTTTTTTGAGATTCTTTCAACTCATTTGCCCATTTCATGATGCGGGATTTACACAATAACCTGCACACACGCTGAGTGTTCAGCAGTTTTTGACCAAAAATGGCATGACCCACATGCCCCACCCTCCCTATTCACCTGATCTTGCCCCAGTGACTTTTTTTGTTTCCCCAATGAAAAAAATGTCCTCCAAGGGAAATGTTTTGTTGATGTGAAAGATGAAACCAAAAATGGCAGAAGCACTGAAGGGCATCAAAATGGATGAGTTCAAAAACTGTTTTGAGCCGGCCTCGGTGGCTCAGCCTGTAATCCCGCGCCTTTGGGAGGCTGAGGTGAGTGGATTGCCTGAGCTGCGGGTTCGAGACCCGCCCGGGCAACTTGGCGAGACCTCATCTCTACAATAAATAAAAATTAGCCGGGTGTGGTAGCGTGCCTGTAGTTCCAGCTACTTGGAAGGCTGAGGCGGAAGGATCGCCGGAGCCCAGCAGGTCGAGGCTGCGGTGGCTGGGAGCGGCCACTGCACTCCAATCTGGGCAACAGAGTGAGACTCCAACTCAAAAAAAAAAACTTTTGAGCAGTGGAGAAAATATCTCGATAGGTGTATTGCAGCAAATGAAAAGTGCTGTGAAGGTGACTGAAATTTAAACATGTAAGAATAAATAATCAACTTTTTATAAACAAATTCCAATTTTTGGGTCCCCGCTAGTATATGCATGTGTATATATACACACCTCTCTGTGATTTTCTTTGTGGGAACTCATTTGACGGTTCTGTTGTTTAAATGAGCCAGTGTATCTTTGTTTGCCTCACTCCAGGTGTATTGTTTTCCTACTGATGATGTAACAAGAAATGTTGAAAATTTAGAAGTGCTTTATGTCTAAGGGGGCAGCAATTTGCTCTTATTCATTGTGTTCTGCACCTCAGGGCTTTTTGCTCAGGCTTTTGCATGACTTTTGCCCGCTTTTCCTAGCTTGGACCCTCTTCATGCCCCTGGGGGCTCTGTTACTGAAACATGTTCAAGCTGACCATGATACATCACCATTCCAGTATGACTGAGGTGCAGGAAGGATAGCTACAATACTGGTAGACTGGTTGCCAAGAATACTAAACTAGCATATCATGGTATGTCAACTACTTAGATGAGCAAATGTGATTGTTTAAGAAGCTACATGGTGTTGGCACTTGCCAACTGTTAGGTTGGTTGCTTGTTAGGCTTTTTGATAGCTTTATTTTTTGTATGGTTTTGATGAAAGATAGTCTCTTCCACACCTGTTATTCTCTCTTGGAGTCTGAGTTTGGGTTCTGGAGAATCTGGATTCTGCTTCCTGATGTTGTTATATCCTTAATACTTAAAGTGTGATCCATGGGCCAGCAGCATTAGCATCACTTGAGAGCAAATTAGAAATGCTAAGACCCCACCTCAGACCTGGTGCATTAGAATTTGCATTTTAACAAGAGTCTCAGATCTGCTTGCATATGACAGTTTGGGAAGAACTGGTATAGAAACAGGTATTGGCCAGTTCACTCAAGTAATCCCAGCACTTTGGGAGGCTAATGCAGGAGGATTGCTTGAGCCCAGGAGTTTGAGACCAGCCTGGGCAACATAGTGAGACTGCACCTTTACAAAAAAAAAAAATTAGCTGGGTGTGGTGGCATATGTCCATAGGCCCAGCTACTTAGGAGACTGAGGTGGAAGGATCACTTGAGCCCAGGAGATCAAGACTGCCGTGAGCTAATCATTGTGATCATGCCACTGTGCTCCAGCCTGGGTGACAGAGTGAGACCACAACAACAACAACAAAAGAAAGACAATGAAGAAGCATCAGGTTTCTGTCAAAGTGATGACAACCCCGCCTTCTGATCATGCCCCCTCCTCCATATTTTAGGAGGGAAACAAATTTATATGACAGAGAGAGCTCATCATTCAATAAGGAAATTTTCCACCAAGCAAAATCACTTGAAATGTTTTTATTGATGACTATAGCAATGGTGGATTGTCAGTGGATAAAATCAGTCACTGAGAAAAACAGATGCTAAACATGTAGTAATGACTGGATAAGAAGTGTTTTAAAATAACAGGACACAGGAATGAAGTTTGGCAAATATTTAGAGTATAGTGGTTGTGACTCTAGGCTGTGGCATCAGATAGATGTGGGTTTGAATCCTGGCTCTGTCACTCACTTGTTCTGTAGCCAAGGCCAAGTCACTGATTGTCTCTAAGCCTCACTATTCTCATCCTTAAAATTGCAAGAATAATCATACCTACCTTGGTGAACTGTTGAGAGAAGATTTACTGAGATGATGCATATAAATTCTTAAGCACAATGCCTGGTAGTTGATGAACGCCTCACACAGGCTAACTCTTACTGTCTTTATAATTACTATTTACCACAATAGTGGGAAGCTTCAACTAAAACTGTGACGTATGATAGAAGGCTGACTTTGGTTCTTTTTGTTTCAGCTGATCAAATCAACACAGTTGTCTTGGTAGTGTGGTGAGCTTTCCTGGGAGTCCAAATACATTTAAGAGCTTGGATGAATAACCATTAAAAAGAAATCTAGTGATTTATAAAATACATTTGTATTGCTATGTGGGCATAGAATGGCATGATCTTCGTGTTATTAATAAGTTTTCTATTCTTTCTGGATCTGCTACCTGACAATTGTTTTATTTTCATTAATTCACTCACTTGGTATTTATTGAGTCCTCTCTATGGGCTGGCCACCATGCTGGTTGATTGGAAGTGAAGCATATACATGGTTGCTGCCCTTGTGGGCTTAGAGTTAAGCAGTTGGGACTGGTATTTAGAGCCATAGAGAGGACCTGCCAGACCTTTCTGAAAGGACACCCAATGTAGACCTCTCCGATTGATTGGAGGCAAGGTACTGTCCAGACTGCCCAATTCACCCTTCTCACCTGTCTTCATGAGGCTAGTAAAAGGTGGTCATGTCCTGAAGCGTTTGGATGCCAAGACCTTCATGATGACTCCTTTCCCTTTGGCCAAGGAATCTTAGCAAGCACACCACCCTACTTTACATTATTGGTTCTGATTAAGGCAGTATAGGTTTTTTTTTCTTTAATTGACATAAAAGCTTGTGCATTTACCATGTACAACACAATGCTTTGAAGTATACATACATTGCAGAATGGCTAAGTCTGGCTAGTTAACATGTATTACCTCACATAGTTATCATTTTTGTGGTGATAGGCAGTAGGGTTTTGAAGACAAGTGTAGAATTTAAATTATTCTTTTAATAAATTGGCAAAATCTGTGGTTGCCTCCATTGTGGTACCTTACCTTCTAGTTCCTGGTCATGTTTTAGTGGGGCGCTAAATTCACTCAGGTGAGAGGTACTTCATAGTGTATTTTTCTAGAAGCTGTGTTCCATAAGCTACTAAGGGAAGCACCTTCACTGGGAGAGTAAAGTTGTCAGTGATGAGTAGACTTGCCTGGGCTTGCTTGTTAGGGCATGTGTGCTCTTTGGGGCCCCGTGGGCATCTCTCCAGTTTCAGACGAGAAGCCACCATCTCTTTGGTACGTCTTTTAACCTTGTTCCTCTGAAGAGAAAACCTAATTTCAGGGAAACAATAGTCATACCTGTCACACAAAGTAATACCTACAGCTGAAAAGTCATTGTATAAAGTAACAGCTTTTAGAAAATTCAAAGTATAACATCCCTTTTCCTCCTCTCTGGCCTATAAAAGCAGTCAATCAGCTTTGTGTTGGTTGTTATACCAGGCTTTATTGCTGCACCCAGAGTATTGGTGAGTTGGTGACAATGTGACTGGAGACCAGATTGTCATTTGCTGAGTTGAGGGTGTAAAGCTGATTACAATCATTAACATGAAGGCACTATGTGAATGACAGAATCTGAAACATTCTGCCACTGGTTTCAGCAGATGTCATCTTGTCTTGCCAGTGACTGGGATTGCAGTCATTCACCCAGAAAAGAGGACAATCTGTGATGATTAGGGTAGACAGAAGCGAACAGCATTTATTCAACAGCAGGCCTCTTGACTCAGTAGGCATCACCAGAGCATTCTGATGAGGCTGACATCTTTTCTGCTGGGGTATGAATTTAGGTGGTTACCACAAGGCCTTTTGGAATTCCTCATCTTTCTTTCCAAAAGTGCTTAGTGGATTCCCTCTCTCCAGGGCAACAAATGCTTTGGGGCTTTTCCTTAAGATATTCCAGGAGAGCATTCCTTGATCTCTTGGTGCATATTTTAGAGCAATTATGTAAGCTGTTTATAAGAGAACCTAGATTCAATGGTTGTCTGTTTATTTTGAGCCTTGACAGTGAAATTGAATACCAGAATGGGAAGATTAAATATTCTGAGCACTCTAATGAAACAATGAGTGTGCTCTGTCATTGTTATTGAAGGATAACAGGAACTTGGACTCTCAAGAACAGCAGAAACAACTTCTCATTGTCACTAAAAAAAGAAAAAAACATTAGAATAAGTATTCTGAAAGATAGTGTTTCTGAAAGACAGTGTTATTTAAGAAAGTCTTAGGTTCCAGTTCTCTTAAGAGAAACCGTTCAGATCCTCAGAAGGTGTTACTGATTACCCTGCATTGATTTGGAGGGCTCTTCAGAGTCTGTGTCATGTCAAGAACGAGGGCATTGCTAAGGTTCCCATAGATGCTTTCCTAGTGAATGTTCCACAGGAGGAAGTTCTGCCTCTCAGCCTCAGGGACTCAGAAACCTGTCTTCAAAGATGCCCTCATGTCTGTGATGCAGGCTCGCCTTTGCGGACTAGGGGAGACTTACTGGAGTAGCAAGCTGACAGTTGACTAATCACAGCAAGAATTCAGACGTCAGCCAGTATGGACTGCCTGGGTCTGCCTGCCCCAGGCATTTTTGCCCCCATAGGCCTGATTCCTTAGAAACCAGGTTCCACCAGAAATCACATGTATCTGGGGCTTGTTGGGAGAGAATCAAAGCAAGAGGAGTTTGTTATCCTTAGGAAGGGTCTGACAGGTATTGCGTGAAGCCCCCTCATGCACCAAAGGGAAGGGTTTGCTGAGGGAGCCACGTGTTGAATTCAGCCAAACCCAGATAATCCTTGCAAGGGCACTGCACCACTGGCTTCAACAACTCTCTGTTTTTATTGGTTTTCACGACTGACTGGACCCTTCCTGCTCACATTAATCTCCAGATACATTGTGATACAATCAATTAGATTTCATACTTTCCCCATTATAATCATGTGCCAACCCAGCCTCTTAAGATTGTTCTAATTCACTCAGCAGAAGTTTTGCTAGTTCTAAACTTTTATAGGAAAGGAAGTCTCTTGCTTGGTTCTCATGATGGCTAATCCACTGTAGGTGGAATTTTGCTGGTTTACCTCTTGATCAAGTTCTTAGGTGGTCCCTTACTTTGGCCCCCACCATCTGACAATCTAGCTCATGAAATATTCTTTTAGACAAAATTTTTAAAATTCCTAATCATGTCCTTTAGCCTTTTGAGAACTGTTGTAGTTCTTTCTAATTTCTAAAGATGCCCAATAAATTATTTCTCTATATTTTGGTTTTCCAAAAGAATATAAATATGTGCTTCTAATAAGCAGCCTTATGAAAAAAATCACCTACAGCATTGTCCATCTTGTACATTTAGTTTCCTGAATGGTTTTACGTGCAAAGCAATGGACCTTGTCAAGGCATAATGTCACCCAAGTATGGCCTTTTGACGTAATCCCAACACTTCTTTGAAACCACTTGAATGGTCTTTCCTCTTTCTGCTCCGGCATTACTTCCAGCCTATACTCTTTGAATGTAGAACCCATGTACCAAGCTTCTTCTCCATGGGGCCTAACAGTATGCATGGTACATGGTTGACAGTCAGAAATCCCTTATCCATTGGTTGCTTGTTGCCAAGGTGTACCTTCTCTTTCTTCTGCCCCTCCTCTCCTGCTTGCTGTTGTCTCTTGTGAGAAGGAAGAATGGAGAGAGAGGCAGGGGGAAGCTGGACTTCTGTCAGATTCTCCTTTCCAGACAAAGGGGGACTAGGTCCTTCCAGCTGATCATGGGGTCTGGGCATGGAATTGAGGCATCACTTCCAGAGTGGGTGCATGGAGTGAAGTGGTAAGCCCAGGGGGTAAACTGAGAAAGCATCTTAGGGAGAAGCCAAATGCCAAGGCCCGGCTGATCACCCAATAGGTCATCAGTCTGAATGGGCCCAGCCAAGAGGGAGACTGTGGATGTAGACCACCAGGCCAG
Organism: Carlito syrichta; assembly: GCF_000164805.1. Classification (NCBI taxonomy): domain Eukaryota; kingdom Metazoa; phylum Chordata; class Mammalia; order Primates; family Tarsiidae; genus Carlito; species Carlito syrichta. Next base: position 132,644 of record NW_007246038.1, read on the forward strand.
AGGCTGAGGGAGAAACCAGAGAGACTCTTCCAGGAGCAAGTTACACAGTGGTTCCTGAGAATCTTGTGTGCAGGTGACAGGGCAGGCAGTTGCTGGGGACTCTGTAGGGTACAAAGGGACAGTTATAGATACTGACATTACCCAAAGTGTAGCTTCTCTGCCCTGATCCTCCAAGGGCAGAGAAGAAAAAGGCAGAGCAGAGGTCCCCATTCATCTCTAGAGCTGTGAGGGATGGCTTGGTTGAGAACTGTCCATTTGTGTCCCTTCTGCAGCTTCTCACACAGACACCTCCAGAGAACTTAACTAGGCCATTGTTTTTGCTAAGCTATGGCCAGGCCACATGTTCTTTGAGCTGTCACCAGGCCATGCTTTCTTAAGCTTTGACCTCCTCCTCTACCTTGGGGAGGTGAATCTCCTCTCTCTCTAATTTACTTTCTAAATAAACTATATTTTGCAATCTAAAAAAAAAAAAAAAAAAAAAAAAACTTAACTGGATGCATGGAGGACTTCCTCAGGTCCAGCATTCTCAAAATCAAGCTGAGATTTGCTTCCAGAACCTTATAATATTCCTCTAACAAAACCCCCATAAAGGGTGCACAGCCATCAGGGTACACTGGTTATTTTTCAATAAATTACATCTCTGGGGCCAGAGCTCTGAAGGCAAACTGGCAAATCAGAAGTCCTGCCAAGGAGAACAGTTGAACCAGCTGACTCTTGCTTAGAACTGGTCAGTCTAGCCAAACAAAGGATAGAGTCAGTTCTAAAATCCTTCACAGAAAGCAAAGTTTGTTTTTCTGCCATCGTCACTCTAGAATTTTCAGATCTATTTTCTTCCTGGTAGTGTAGAGGTAAAAATCAAATCTAGGCTATGTGCAGTGGCTCATACCTATAATTCCAGCACTTTGGGAGGCTGAGGCAGAAGGATCACTTGAGGCCAGGAGTTCAATACCAGCTTAGGCAATACCTCGTCTCTACAAAAATAAAAAATTTAAAAAACTAGCCAGATGTGGTGATGGTGCACAGCGTAGTCCCAGCTATTCGTGAGGCTGAGGTGAACGGATCATCTGAGCTCAGGAGGTCAAGTCTATGGTGAGCCATGATTGTGCCATTGCCCTCTAGCCTGGGTAACAGAGTGAAACTCAAACTCCCAAAAAATAATCTAATCTAGTGAATCTATCCTTTAAAGGATGGTATTTGCATGCCTAGGTTCAAGCCAGCTCCACACAGAGGCAGACATGGGCATGCACACACTTATGTACCCTGTATATGTGAAGACCATGGAAGGCATTTGGCTCTCCCAGAAATCAGAAAATGTTGGTTCAATGATTTTGTTACCAATATTTTCATGTGGGCTCTTTTCAAATGAATTCCCACAGTCTGGACACTGAGAAACAAGAGTTCTGAGCCCCCTGAGGCTGCTAACTAGCTATTGACATATTCCCTCTAGGCCTCAGTTTTCTCAACTGTAAAGAGAACTCCTGGGATCACATACAGCTCTTAACATCCACTATATTTTTTAGCACTTACCTGCAAATTGAGCAGGCAGATGGCACCTGAGTTTGGAGCTAGAGCATTTTACTTTCACTACAGAGGGAGGAATAAAATGGAAAACTAGAACAAGTGCCTCTAAAAACTCAGAATTTACAATACTTGCCTGAGTTGAAAGGATGTTTTTATCTGTGCACCTATAACCTACAGGAGCTGGTTAATATCTTACTGCTGTTCAACTCCACAGATGAAACCTTGACCTATTGCTTAACCCAGAGGAACCCCAGTCCCAGTTTCTTTATCCAGTCACAACTGGACATTTGGAGGAAAATCAACTAAATGATCTCCTCATGTCTTTTTATTTGAGAATTGTGAACTCCTGTTAATGAATATTTTACTTTCACATTTTGCTAGAGATTCATCCAGTCTGCTCTCTCAGTTCTCACTGCCTGTCTTGTTGCATTTAAAAAAAAAAAGGTAGACCCATGTGCAGTACTATATGAATCATTGGCAGGAGTCAGTCTACAGGTGCATGGAGTCCTTGCCCTGATTTTTGTTGAGAATACCTTAAGACACCTTATTTGGAAATTCAGCATGTTTTCTCATTTGAGGATGCATGAAGGTTGTTAAGTTTGATAGAACCAGAGGAAGTGAAGTCAGAAAAGTAAAAAAAAAAAAGCAAAGAAAACTATAAACCAAATAAGCAAAACAGGCACGTGGCCAGCATTGATCAAGAGTGGTAGATGTGAGGCAGACAACTCACAAACTGTTCCTTCTCTTCAAAACTGTGCCCCCAACTGCCTCTACAACTGCCAGAGTTCTGAACACAAATTCACACTTCTGTCTCTGTCCTTTGCCACATTCACACACATGCTTGCTGTGACCACACTTTTCATACACTGTCTGTGAGTGCAAAATTTCCTCCCCTGCTACTTCCCCAGTACCTGTCTCTTCTGCTCTGTCACATTTCATGTGTCTGCTCCATGCCAAATCTGGCACAACAGTAAGGGATTTTTTTCCCTTTGCCCAGTAATCTTGGAAAATATGATGACTTGTAATTGTTGTGTTTTTTAATTTGGGGCTCTGTGGTTTGAGGCAAGGTCGCTGGGATAACAACCTCAGCTAGAAGAGGCTCATATGAAATTGGTTATAGACATTTTCAAACCAGCAAGGAGTGAGGAAGATGTCCAGGGGGCGCCGTCACTGGAACTTGGCTGGGAAGAATAAGGCCACAGGGTGTTGGCAGTCTCGTGAGTAAGAAATTATAGGCAGACATCGTTCTGCGCTTTGCTTTATTGTCCTTCACAGATATTGTGTTTGTTATCAATGGAAAGTTTGTGGCAGCCCTTTGTGGAGCAAATTTATGGGCACCATTTTTCCAACAGATGTGCTCACTTCATGTCTCTGTGTCACATTTTGGTACTTCTTGTAATATTTCAAACTTTTTCATTGTTGTTATATCTGTTATGGTGATCTATGATTAGTGATCTCTGCAGTTACTATTGTAATTATTTTAAGGCACCATGAACTGTATCCATATAAGATGGTGAACTTAATCAGTGCTGTGTGTTTTGACTGCTCCACCAACAGGTCACTACCCATCTCTCTCCCTCTCCTTGGGCCTCCCTATTCACTGAGACACAGCAATATCGAAATTAGGCCCACTGATAACCCTACGATGGTCTCTGTTTGTTCAAGTGAAAGAAAGTCACACACCTCTCACTTTAAATCAAAAACTTGAAATGATTAAGCTTAGCGAGAAAGGTATGTTGAAAGCTGAAATAGGCTGAAAGTTAGGTCTCTTGCACCAAACAATCAGCCAAGTTGTGAATGCAGAGGAAAAGTTATTGAAGGAAATTAAAAGTAAACACATGAATAATAAGAAAGTAAAACAGCCATATTGCTTCTATGGAGAAAGACTGTGTGGTCTGGATAGAAGATCACACCAGCCACATCATTTCATTAAACCCTATTCCAAAGCAAAGCCCTAGCCCTCTTCAATTCTATGAAGTCTGAGAAAGGTGAGGACACTGCAGAGTTTGAAGTTAGTAGAGATTGGTTCATGAGGGTTAAGGAAAGAAACCATCTCCATAACATAAAATGCAAAGTAAAGCTGCAAGTCCTGATGGAGAACCTACAACAAGTTATTCAGAAGATCTAGTTAAGATCATTGATGAAGGTTGCTACACTAAACAACAGATCTTCAATGTAGACAAAGCAGCCTTCTATCAGAAGACGATGCCGACTAGGACTTTCATAGCTATAGAGAAGTCAGTGCCTGGTTTCAAAGGACAGGCTGACTCTCTTGTGAGGGGCTAATGCAGCTGGTGACTTTAAGTTAAAACCAATGCTCATTGACCATTCTGAAAAACCCAGGACCCTTAAGAATTATGCTAAATCTACTCTGCCCATGCTCTGTAAATGAAACAATAAGATGCAGATGACAGCATATCTGTTTACAGTATGATTTACTAAATATTTAAAGCTCACTGTTGAGACCTACTACTCAGAAGAAAAAAAAATTTCCTTTCAGAATATTACTGCTCACTGACAATGCCCAAGGTCACTCAAGAGGTCTGATGGAGATATACAAGGAGATCATGTGTTTTTCATGCCTGCTAACACAATATTCATTCTGCAGGCTATGGATCAAGGAGTTATTTAGGCACTCAGGTCTTATTATTTAAGGAATACATTTCATAAGGCTATAACTATAACTGCCATAGATAGTGATTCCTCTAATGGATCTGGGCAAAGTCAATTGAAAACTTTCTGGAAAGGATTCACCATTCTAAATGCCACTAAGAACATTCGTGATTCATGGGAAGAGGTCAAAATATCAACATTGACAGGAGTTTGGAAGAAGTTGATTCCAACTCTCATGAATGACTTGAGGGGTTCAAGATTTCAGTGGAAGAAGCCAATGCAGTTGTGATGGAAATAGCAAGTGAACTAGAAATAGAAGTAGAGCCTGAAGGTGACTGAATTGCTGTAATCTCATGATCAAACTTGAATGTGTGTGGAGTTACTTCTTAAGAAAAAGCAAATAAAATGGTTTTATCTATCTATCTATCTATGTATCTATGTATCTATCTATCTATCTATCTATTTATTTTTGAGTAGGAGTCTCACTCTGTTGCCCAGGCTAGAGTAGCATACTTATGGCCACCTCAGCCATCCAAGCAGCTGGAACCATAGGAGTGTACCACCACACCTGGCTAATTTTTTGATTTATTGTAGAGACAAGGTCTTCCCAAGTTACCCAGGCTGGTCTCGAACCCCTAGACTTTGGCAATCCTCTCACCTCTGCCTCCCAAAGTGCTGGAATTTCAGACATGAGCCACCGTGCCTAGCCTGAAAGTGTTTTCTTGAGATGGTATCTATTCCTGGCAAAGATGTTATAAACATTATTGAAATGACAACAAAGGATTTTAAATATTACATAAATTGTATTGATAAAGTAACAGCAGGATTTGAGAGGATTGACTTTAATTTTGACAGAAGTTCTATTGTGGGTACAATGCTATCAAACAGCATTGCATGCTACAGAGAAATTTTTTGTGAATGGAGGTCAATCAGTGGGGGCAAAGTTCATTGTTGTCTTATTTTAAGAAACTACCACAGCCACCTCCACCTTCAGCAACCACCACCACCCTGATCAACCAGCAGCCATCAGCAGCAAGGCAAGACCCTCCACCAAAAAAAAAAAGATTACAACTTGCTGATGGCTCACATGATCATGAGCATTTTTAGCAATAAAATATTTTTAATTAAGATGTATACCTTATTTAGACATACTTTTATTGCATACTTAATAGACTTCAGTATAGTATTGACATAACTCATATATATTGTGGAACTTAAATATTCACATGACTTACTTTACTGTGATATTTGCTTTATTGCGGTGGTCTAGAACCAGGTCTGTGATACCTCTGAGGTATGCTTGTACTCTGATTCTGAGTTAAAGAAAGATTAATTGGCAGGATTTCAGCGATAACTTTGTAAAGTAAACACACATCTGTCCCCAAGCTTAATTTATAAAAATAGAGACAGGAGAAAGAAAAAGAAAGGAGCTGGTAGAGAGCTAGAAGAGACTGGCAAAAGGGGAGAGAATAGTGTGGGACCATAAGTCAGAAACTGATCTATCCCATGGAGTATCTGTACGTAGGGGCGAGTGGCCCTTAGAGCTGCTTGCTTTCTTTTTAATGATATTTGTCTGCACTCATATAGACCAAGGGTCCCCCAACCCACGGGCCATGGACCAGTACCGGTCTGTAGCCTGTTAGGAACTGGGTTGCACAGCAGGAGGTGAGCTGTAGGGTAAGTGGAGCTCCACCTCCTGTCAGAGCAGCTCAGCGTTAGATTCTCATAGGAGTGCAAACCCTATTGTGAACTGTACATGCGAGGGATCTAGGTTGTGCGCTCCTTATGAGAATATAAGCCTGATGCTACCAAATCCCTCCCCCACCACCACCACCATCCGTGGAAAAATTGTTTTCCATGAAACTGCTCCCTGATACCAAAAAGGTTGTGGACCGCTGATATAGGCAATACAGAAAACAATAAGAAGGAAACAGCCGGATGTGGTGGCATGCGCCTGTAGATCCGGCTACTTGGAAGGCTGAGGCGGAAGGATCACTGGAGCCCAGCAGGTCAACGCTGGGGTGGCCGTGAGTGTGCCACTGCACTCCTGCCTGGGAGACAGAGTGAGACTCCAACTCAAAAAAAAGGAAAAGAAAGAAACAGGAACACACACATGTGTATTGCACCCATAGTCAGAGATCACCACTTTAAGTTTCTTTCTTTCCAGGCCTTTTCTCTTTCTGTATATGTTGTAGCATGGTTGAACTCACGCTGTAGCTGCAGTTTGATACCCATTTTTTTCAACTTTAACATAATACAGTTCCCTGTGCTTTTATAAACTCCTTGTGTGTGGTTTCATGGTCGTGTGATGGTTTGTGTTGTGGATATTCTCCAGCAGGATGGACTCTTCACGGTGGTTAAGAGCACGCCTGTGAGTCAGACAGCCCTGGGCTTGACTCCCAGCACTGCCCCTCCTCCCCCATTAGGTAGCTTGGGAGATGACCTCATCTTTCAAGCCTCTGTTATTTAATCTGCAAAACGGGTGTAATAATATCACCGTCTCATAGAGTTGTCACATGGTTTAAACAAGCCAGTGCATACTGATTCCTTCTGGCTTGTGAAACCACCTCCTCCTAAGAGGACGTAATTTTATTGCTATTTATAGATAAGAAGGTTCAGCTAGATAAGATCACTTGCCCAGTGTCCACTGGTAAGAATGAAAAAAGCCAGGATTTGTAGTGATAGTCAAATTCTGGAATCCTACTTCTTGCCCACCGTGCTATCCTGCCTACTTGCGGTAATTTGATTGAGTCACCCAGCTAGTAAAGACAAAAGCTGGAATGTTATTGAATCCTACATGCTATGATGCCCTGAGAAAGTTCCTTGTGAATCTAATATTCTCTGGGTTTTACTAAAACCCATTTCTTTCCATGCCCCAGTGCTGCATCAGGACTGGTCAAGGCCAGGGCCAGTGATGGGTGGGTGCTTTTGCTGGTCCCTGCAGTAATAGCAATGTCACAGCAGTACATTTTCAGAGAGCAGAAGATTCTGTGGAACTTTTTTTTCAAATCACAAATATATGATGCCCAGAGGGGGTGAGAAGTGTCGACAGCGACATAGATGTTATGCTCAAACCCTCCCCCATTTCCACCCGTCTTTAATGATTTTAATGTAGAGATGGTTCTTCCCTTGCCCTTGGTCCCCTTCCCCTTAACACAGCTGTCCAAGAAGAGCTGGCTAGATTCTCTGGCCACTGAATCATTTGCCAAGTCCAGCCTGATCACTCCCTCCTACAGTCAATCCTGGGTGACAAGGAAATGCCTGGTTACCAGTTCAGGGATGATTGCCATTGACTGCATTGCTGCCCCCGTCACCTACAGAGTGACAGCGTGTGAGAAAAACAGTGGCTGATGCGCAGAAAACTCTGTTCCTGTTTATCACATGTGATTAGGTACAACTGGTCTGTGGGGGTGAGGGGGTCTCAAAAATGGCCTGCCAGCCTCCCTGTAGAAAGGGGCAGAAGGCTTGAAATCTGACCTGGCTGCATTGGGGCCTCAGCTTGCATTTGCTGAAGGCCCCACATCCAGAGCAGGTTCGATTTTGAGTCTTTACAGTGACTCTTTTCGAATTGCATGGTTATTCAGCAGATTAAATCTTAATTGCAAATGCAGCTTCAGCGTAGGAGTACCATTGTGCTTGCTGGTTTCAGGCCATTTTTGCTGAGCCGTGCTTTTCCAGAAGGCTGTTACAAATTTAGAAAGGGGGAAATGGCGTTTCATTTGTCGATTGGAGTTTTGTTTTCCTGACTGAATTTATTTCAGTGTTTGTTTAGAGGTGCCAAAAACTGACGTCCCTGGAGAGAGAATTGCTCAATTTTTTTGGAGAGGTTCTCTAAATTGTCCAAACTCCACATAGAAAACAATGTCTGTGGTCCTTCTGTGAGAGAACATGCTTGCCAAAAATCTCATGTGGTATAATTTTGATTAATTTTTCAGAGACCGAAGAAGCCACCTCCTCCATCCGCTCCTGTCATCAAACAAGGGGCAGGTAACGTACCTTTCAGTTCTAGCAAATAAAATGTGCATCTTTGTTTTTGCATATATTCAAATCATGCTTGGTGTAGAGCCCAAGATTCCTGATTCAAATGCCATAGATTGCCAAACTGAGAAGTTATGATTTGATCTCAGCAGGTAGATTTTAAAGATGCTGCTGTTTCTCTTAACAAATAAATGTACCATTAAAATGTAGCCATGACACAATATAAAAACCTGGGATCCCAAAAAGAATGATAAGAAAGAATTGAAAGCAAACTGGTTTTATTTGTTTTGTTTTGTTTTTTTGAGTTGGAGTCTCACTCTGTCGCCCAGACTGGAGTGCAGTGGCCGCTTCCGGCCACCGCAGCCTCAACCTACTGGGCTCCGGCGATCCTTCCTCCTCAGCCTTCCGAGTAGCTGGAATTACAGGCATGTACTACCACGCCCGGCTAACTTTTTGATTTATTGTAGAGATGAGGTCTCGCTGCCCCAGGCGGGTCTCGAACCTGCGGGCTCAGGCATTCCACTCACCTCAGCCTCCTAAAAGCGCGGGATTACAGGCTGAGTCACCGAGCTCGGCCTGGCTGATTTTTTGATTTATTGTAGAGACAAGGTCTCGCCAAGTTGCCCAGGCTGTTCTCGAACCCACGGGCTCAAGCAATCCACTCACCTCAGCCTCCCAAAGGGTTTTGTTTTGTTTTTAAATAAACAGCTTTTGAGGACCAAAGCACCTTATCATCCTGCTTTGCCTATGCCCAACTAAGGTCAGCTTGGAGGAGATTGGTTCCCACAGGACAGAGCATTGTTGTGCATGTACAATGTTGCTAAATCTGTTCTGTATGGTTAACCAAAATTTGTACTCACATCACTTAGCCCCCAACCAAAAGGATGTTTTTCTAGCAATAAATACTTTTCCTCATGATTCTCTTTTAATTTTGAGGAGTCCAATTCACTTTTGCTGTGCAGCTCAGATATTAAAGTTGAATAATATAGGAAGAATTGATGTTGTTGGACATTTGTAACTCATTGTACACTGGATTCTCAAATATAAAGATGATATTTCATATTCCCCAATAGAACAACTCTTTATAATTGTTAGAATTAATTGTGGGGGGAATTTCCTCTATGAATAACTAGTTAAGTGTCATTTTAAAGAATTAACAACTGAAACAGAAGAAGAGAAGGGGTATTTTTAGTTCTACACATTCACAAGTATGATATTTCTAGAGCATCTAAACTAAGAATAAATTTCTAGATTGGTTTATTTATAGGTTTATTACGATGTGATTTTTTTTGAGTTCTTTTGATCTACCAAGTTGGGGGGAAATCAGCTTGACCCCAGATTCTTTTCCCATTCCCTTTGGCATCCTTGAGAATTACAGAGATTAAGCCTTAAAATGGGGTGCTAATTACATCTCCTGCTCCACCCCCATTCTTGTTTGCATTGAGCAGTTTCATTTTGCCACCTAGTGGTTCTGACCATATAAATATTTTATTGTGCTGAAATTAAAGCAGGCTATTTATTTGCTTTTCTCTGAAGCCCCTTTTCTCTAGGGGCCTTGGTAACTGATCACAGCCCATGGAGATGAGTAGAGTGATTCAAGGTTCAGGCAACCTGGAATGTAGCCAGGATTGCATTCTTGAATATAGTAGGATTTTCAATTGTTTCTGTGTCTCTAGGAATGATACCGAACTTTTTCATTATTGTTAAGAGACTAGATTCTTATCCTTTTAGGCAAATTCTTATCCTTTTAAAACAATTTTACCAAAGTTTATGACGGGTCTGTGTGGGGCAAAGCAAGATGGCATTTAATTTTCATATATTACTGCTACTGCTCATTGATTCTGCTTGAGTAATCTTGGGAATGGCTTTGTATTGGGGAGGTAGATGTTCATATTTTTCCCATCATCACCTTTCCCTGTATTTGCTTATTTGACAAAAAAAAATCAGATTTGGAATTGACAGAAAGCAGATGCAGTGTTTAATTTGTAGTGAGTCATTAAGGAAATTTAAGTAAAGGATGATATTTTTAACTTATTTTGGCCTTTGAGGCTGTGTGATTGAGATTTTAGTACCAAGCACCTTAACTTTTTGGTCATGTGAAGTGTTTGTCAAGCACTCAACCAAGTCCATAACTCAACCAAGTCCAAAAGTACTTCTCACAAAAGAAGTACTTTTTTTTTCTTTTAAGTTGGCGTCTCACTCTGTCACCCAGGCTCTTACAGCCTTGACCTGCTGAGGTCAGGTGATCCTTCCGCCTCAGCCTTCCAAGTAGCTGGAACTACAGTCACGCACTACCACACCCAGCTAATTTTTTATTTGTTGTAGAGATGAGGTCTTGCCAAATTGCCCAGACTGGTCTCGAACCCACAGTCTCAGGCAATCCTCTCACCTTGGCCTCCCAGAGTGCTGGGATTACAGGCTTGAGCCACTGTGCCCAGCAAGGAGTACTTTTTTTTTTTGAGTTGGAGTCTCACTCTGTCGCCCAGACTGGAGTGCAGTGGCCGCTCCCGGCCACCGCAGCCTCGACCTGCTAGGTTCCGGCGATCCTTCCGCCTCAGCCTTCCAAGTAGCTGGAACTACAGGTGCGCGCTACCACGCCCGGCTGATTTTTTAAATTTATTGTAGAGATGAGATCTCGCTGCCCAGGCGGGTCTCGAACCCGCGGGTTCAGGCAATCCACTCACCTCAGTCTCCCAAAGGCGCGGGATTACAGGCTGAGCCACCGAGCCCGGCTAGGAGTACTTTTTATTGATTTTTGCTTTAACTATTTTCCAAGTTCTCTTACATGCCTAAGGCCACTGGTACGGATGAGGGACCTCAAATTTAGTGGCATAAAATAGCAGTCTTATGTTCACGAATTCTGTGGGTCAAGAATGTGAACAGGACATGGCTGGAATGGCTTGTCTCTGCTCCATCATGTCTGGGACCTCAGCTGGAAATACTGAACGAGCTGAAGCTGGAGGATCCACTTTGATGATGGCTGCTTCACTGACACATCTGCCTCCCCTTGGCAAAGGTGACTGGAAGACTGGGCTCAGCTGGGGCCTCTCCAGGGGAATTGACTTCTTACATGGAGGTTCAGTATTCCAGCAAACAAAACATAAGCTGCATGGCTTTTTATGACTGAGCTTTGGAAATCACATTCTATGACTCTGATTGAAGTAGTCAAAAGCCCACCCACATTCCAGGCAAGGGGATATAGACCTCACTTCTTAATGGGAGAGATAGCAAATAATCCCAGGCCATATTTTAAATCTGCTACAAAATGAAATCCAGATTCCTATGAAACTCCTTTTTATTTGTAGAGCACAGTATCTAGTGGCCCCTTATTTGTATATTTTGGTGACTGACTTGTTTCTTTATTTATACACATTCTCCATCCCCACCCACCCAGTGATTTCCTGTGACTATTTGATGCCTAAGGAAATCGGGCTTAAGTGTCAGAAAATATTATAATTTATCTTATAAATTAAGAATATATAGGCAGGCAAATTTAGTGACACAGCCAGAAATTACTTCTTTGTTTCTGAGCAGCTCATGTTTGCCAGGAAACACTTGTACCCAGCTCAGGAAAGAAAAAAAATTATTGACTTAGCTATGCCTGATAAATATTTAAATGTCAATGTGTTTAATAAATGGACAACAAAAAACATTTTCTGATCCCTATTATCCTTTCCCTACTAGGTACCACTGAGAGAAAACATGAAATTAAAAAGATACCTCCTGAAAGACCAGAAACACTTCCAAACAGAACTGAAGAAAAAGGTATGAAATCAATTCTTCATTGGCACTTCTACAACAGCAAGAGCCAAAGCTGTTGATCACAGGGCTTGTCTCGAATACCCACATAATTTGCTTTTTTCTTTGGAATATGGCGATTATAGTTTTGTTTTCATTGCTTTTAAATATCTCATTTCTAAGGAAATAGGAGAGGGTTAGGTGGCACTTTTGTAGGATCAGAATTTCTCATCAAATGAAAAACAACCAGCCCAGTTAGTCAGCACATGGGGGCTCTTTCTTAATGTCTCTGCTGTGGCCATCCTGACCACACGCTGAGTGTAAGTTCCTTGAGGGCCTAGAGTGTATCTGACTGTTCCCACCCAGCCCATCCTTCATTCCTAGAGTGCCCCAGGTTGCTCACTCACTGTTGATGGACTTGGTTTAGTGAAATTCCTATTCAGACAAACGAAAGCTCTCTTCCTCAGTCACTGATGGGTCCCTGACCCTGGCTAGCATTGTTACAATTGAATTTCCTTGTTCAGGCTTGTTGGTGGTGAGGAGGACTGCGTGGCAATACTGAGAAAAGCAGCTCAGTGCCCAATACCAAGAAAAGCAGCTCAGTGCCCAGAGTCTCTTGAGGGTGGTCAAAGTGTCATTAGCAGAGAAATAGCTTAATATGGGTCACACAGTCACACAGTCAGGTTTAAGACCGTGTTTGACTCCTACCAGTTTGTTTCTCCCAGAGAAATCTACGTGCTATGGAAGGATTCATTTTATTAGGTGCCTGAGATTTTGATTGATTACACATTTTTATGGGAAAAGTGCTATGCTATTATTATGAACAGGAAGCTGAGCAAATTCCATTTTTAAAAAGCAGTTATTTTTAAGTCACAAGAGAAATGCTGAATTAATGAATGTAATTATTTGGAGGTGCTCCTTGGTGGCCTCATGAAATTGGTGGCCTCATGTGTTGTGAAACTTAACCTTTCATATCGGCCTGCCAAAAGTTTTACCAACATTGTGGGCACTTAAGAAGCTAGTCCTGACTGGACGTGGTGGCTCATGCCTATAATCCCAGCACTTTGGGAGGCCGAGGTGAGAGGATTGCCTGAGCCCATGGGTTCCAGACCAGCCTGGGCAACTTGGTGAGACCTCATCTCTACAATAAATCAAAAATTAGTCAGGAATGGTGGCGCATGCCTGTAGTCCTAGCTACTTGGAAGGCTGACATGGAAGGATCGCCGGAGCACAGTAGGTCAAGGCTGCGGTGGCCATGAGCATGCCACTGCACTCCAGCCGACTCAAAACAACAACCAAAACCAAAAACCAAAAAACAGTTCTCTTTCTTTCGCAGTGAGCAGTTAGAACTTGAGTTGTGGAACCTCATGGTGAAGGCCAGGCCTGTATTTTACAGAGCAGTGAAAAAAATAGCTAATGAGTATATACCATATGAATAGCACTTTGATAAAAATGTGTTGGAAAATAACCAAACACCATCCTCTGTCCTTATCAGGGATATATGGCAAGTTTCTGGGTAATAGCCAGGCTCTGTGATGAAGGCACACCCTGCAGTAGTCCATGCTGACTAACATACAGATACAGCTTATGTGTGAATAGCCACCCTAATTGACTGGCCAAGTGGCCCCACACTCCTGTTTTCTATCCCTCCCATGTTCCCTTGTTTTATGCCGCAGTGGGTTAGGGAGGCAGAGGCCCTGGTCAGAAGCAATAGGGAAGCTGGGAATCAGCTCTGCCCTAAGACTTGGCCTCCCTGCTGGGTCAGCACAAATCCAGTCTCCCATTCATTCTCAGACTGCTGGAGTTCATGTCCCTGTCCCCATCCTGCTGCCCAACAGGAGAAATTTCCCTCGTTTGACTGAGCCTTTCCTCCTCAGGTCCCTATGTGCCAAAAAATTAGTTCCCAGTGTTCCTGATTAAAGCAGTCCTGATTGGAGCATATTTCCCCACAGAGAACATTGTGGGGATGAACATAGTGATGCCTGTATAATACCTGATGAGATTTCTAACACTTTTGCCAATCAGCCTGGGCACCCAAACCACATGAATCTGTGCTTGCAAGTAAAAGGTGTTCTGACTACCATCTTACAAATAAACACAGAAAACCTATCACTACTCCCATGGGCAACTCTCTGAAGTTCCATCTTTGTCAAGAGGAGTATGGATGTATACTTTTTACACCACACACAGGATATTGTAAGTTGGGAACAGGAAACATGAAGCTATGACTGAGCACTGCCCACTTGGGCCACCAGATCTGGCTTCAATTTCATTCTAATAGTTTTGACTCCAAAAAGCCTTGGAAACCGAATACCTAGAAAATCCCAGGATACCTTCCAAGTTCAAGCTGCACAAGAAGAATCTAGAACTTGTTGTTCCCTAAAACACTCCCCCTTTTATTGGCTTATGGCCCTTTTCAAAGGCCAACCTGAGAGATGTCGGGTCTCTTTCCTTCCTACACTCAGCAAGTCCTATGGACCATTGACCAAACCATCACCTGTCTACTGAGCAATGGCTATGTGCCAGTGCCACACAGGGCTCTAGGGAGAGGACCAGACATGAGCCCTGCCCACAGGGGGTGTCAACACGTAGGCTACGCCAAACATGCAAACACCAGAAATTGTCTGAACAGAGATGGTTAGAAAAGGGCGTCCCTGTATTGCTCAGGTGAAGAAGGAAGGAAGTGTACCTTCAAGGGTGGGCCCAGCTGTTGAGAAGGGAGTATGACAGTATCACATTTCAGCCAGGCTTCCAAGGAGGAGCTGGAGCTTGTGGAGGGTGGGCAGTGGCCAGAAGGGCACTCCAGGCAGAGTGACCAAAATGAGCAAAGGCGTGCAAAAGAGAAAACAGTGAGGTCCATAGGGCTTTTTAAAACTCGAGAAAGAGTAAGTGGTGCTCTTTGCCTTCCAACTTCACCTTCAGAAATGGCATCAGTGATTTTTTTTAAAGCAAGGAATAACCAATCTGTATCTAAGTACTGTCACTTATACTAGATCTATGTTTTCTTTGTGCTTTTTTAAACAATGATTTAAAGAAAGACCAGAGAGAGAGCCAAAACTGGATTTACAGAAGCCCTCCGTTCCTGCCATACCACCAAAAAAGCCTCGGCCTCCTAAGACCAATTCTCTCAACAGACCTGGCGCACTGCCCCCGAGAAGGCCTGAGCGACCAGTGGGTCCGCTGACACACACCAGGTACTGCCTTGCTCTGCTGTTGGGGTTGGCATTGGGCCACCATGGGACACAGGAGGGGATCTGAGTTCCACAGACCGAGAGAGGGAGAGGAGAAGGGGAGGATCAAACTTCCCTCTTACATCCTCTAACAAAGTTGTCAGAAGATGCCAGCCATGTCTATTCTTGCTCCTGCGCTTGGGTAGAAGAGGAGGGATGTAGTTTCAGGATTAGCAGATGAGGACTGAGTACCCAGTATCTAGGCCCTGCTCACAGGGATTCTTCCTGGGCTTGTGAGAGCAAGGTCAGCTGCCCTTCAGTCTGGAAATGCCGGTGGCACATCCCCCTTTGTCCCTCTGGATGTTGTGCTGGCCTCAGGTATGTACATCTCCCGTGTGGCTATGTCCTCTGACCCTCTCGCTGCTCTGCGGAGCTTCTTTCCACGCCCCAAGCTCCCTCTGCTCTTCATTGTACAGTCTACTGTGGGACCCAGGATCTGGCACGGCAGATAGTTTTTTTTGTTTTTTTGAGTTGGAGTCTTACTCTGTCACCCAGACTGGAGTGCAGTGGCCACTCCCGGTCACCGCAGCCTCGACCTGCTGGGCTCCGGCGATCCTTCCGCCTCAGCCTTCCAAGTAGCTGAAACTACAGGCGTGCACTACCATGCCCGGTTGATTTTTTGATTTATTGTAGAGATGAGGTCTCGCTGCCCAGGCGGGTCTCGAACCCGCGGGCTCAGGAAATCCACTCACCTCAGCCTCCCAAAGGCACGGGATTACAGGCTGAATCACCGAGCCCGGCTGGCAGATAGTTTCTTAGTGTACATGTCTCTGAGCTAGAAATACCCACAGAATTTAGGGACATGCTTTATTCAGGCATGTGTTCTGAGATGTGCTTGATGAAACTAAAATGACTGGATACATGTGTTAGTAATGTGAAACTGGAGTTGGACATTATGTAGTCCAGATCTGAGATGCCTACCACAGAGCAAGAGACTGTTGAATTCTCGCCACAAGTTCATTGCCAGAACTTTCTACCACAACATACATGTATTATACATGTTGGTTTAGCACTCTGGGGTGAGTCAATGATGCAGAGGTCTTTAGGTGTACCTGTCAACACACAGTCACTCACTGAATTTTTGTTCGTATGAACTAAGTTTGCATGGCGAGAGCCACATGAGGCTTTGGAGCTCCCGTGTTGGAGTCACACAGGCCTCAGACTCGAATCTCAGCTCATCTCACAGGAGTAGTGTGAGCCTCAGCAAGTCACTTTCCCTGTCACCTCACTTTCTCCATCTCTAAATTGAGGATGATAATGGAATGCACCGACATAATTCTCAAGTCTGTAGCCCCATGCTTATAAATCAACATTATTTTCATTGTCACTTTTATTATTGCCTGTTGAACTGGGTATACTACGAAAAGCTCATTTACTTAATTTTTTAAATTTGTGGTAAAATACACATAGTATAGAAGTTACTGTCATAGCCATTTTGATTGAAACGTTCAATGGCATTAAGTACATTCACATTGTCGTACAACTGTTTCCAGAATTCTTTTCCTCGTATAAATCTGAAATTCTGTACCTGTTAAACACCTTCCATTCTCCTCCCCACAGCCCCTGGTAGCCACCATCTTCCTTTCTGTTTGTGGATTTGGCTGCTCTAGTGGAATCATGCAGTTTACAACCTTTTACGACTAGCTTTGTTTCACTTAGCATGATATCCTCAACATTCATCCATGCTGTAGCATGACTCATTTGCTTTTAATAACAATGATACCAAAAGCACCCCCTGCCTCCCACCCAAATATAGAGGCAAGTTGAGATGGGTGGTTGATAGATATCAGAGTCTCAGTCAGTGGTATTGGACACACATGTGCCTGTGTGGAAGGCCAGCTGCCCAGCTGGCATGGACCTGTAGTCATCTCAGCTGCATGTGAGCCCATCTGGATAGCAGCTGGTTCACCTGTGTCATTCTCCAGGCATCCTCCAAGGTGCTGGCCAAAAACTGCCTCTATGTGATGCCCCCTGTTGAATTGGTGAGGCCTCACTCTGTCACTTCCTCTCCTAAGGACTGATAGTAGAAGGCGCTTTGCACATGCACATAATGGGGCCACTTGACAGTCCCAATTACCCTAGCAAGGACCATTTCAGTGGTGTGGTTGGCCCAGAAGCTAATCAGAAGAAAAAGGTTACAGAAACCTAAGTGTGAAAAGAACGTGAGCTATATACAAGCAGAGAGAAGGTATGGAGCCGTCAGGGCTGCACACACTTCGTGGTGGGGAAAGGAGAACCAGAACCACGCTCTGCCAATTTCTATTAATCTTCCAGGGACTAGACATATTTCAATTAGTTTAATAAAAAATTCCAAAATTTCCTGTTGTTCTTTCTAACAATCTGATTGGAAGAGAGGTGGAATTCCGACTGCATCTTTGCCTTCTAGAGTTGCTCTTAATCCTCTGGTGATGGGACCGGTGCGGGCTTTGCCAGCCTGGGGGAAATGTGTCATCATAGCTGAACTTCTGGACTCACAGAGGTCCCATTTGCCTCCTGCCTCTGCTTAGCTCTTCTCTGCTTCCAGCTCTCCCAGCATCCAGTTGTCAGGAGTACAGTCCACCAAGGAAGCTGCACGAGAGGTGTACCTGTCCAGAAGCCAGTGGTTGTAATGCTGTGTGTGCCATCTGAGCAGCCTGGGAGAGAGTAACCAGCCCTCATTCCTCCCTCACCCCATGGCTGCCCAGCCCCCAAGACGCTGGTTTGCGGAAACAGGGGGCTGCTCTGGGATTCCTCCTCAGCCAGTTTAAGAGAGAGCAGTGCTTGCTCTAGCTCAGTGGTTCTCAAATTTGAGCATGCCTCAGAATCATCTGGAGAGCTCACTCAAAACAGATCACTGGGCCCCATCCCTGGAGTTGCTGACTCAGTAGGTCTCAGTTGGGAATTTATATTTCTTTTTTGAGTAAGGGTCTCACTCTGTTGTCCAGGCTGGAGTGCAGTGGCATGATCGTAGCTCAGCATAGTCTTAAACTCCTGGGTTCAAGTCATCCTCCCGTCTTAGCCTCCCAAGTAACTGGGACTATAGTCGTGTACCACCACGCTCGGCTAATTTTTTATTTTTTGACAGACAGTATCTCGCTATGTTGCCTAGACTTGTCTTCAACTCCTGGGCTCAAACAATCCTCTTACCTTGGCCTCCTAACGTGCTGGGATTACAGGTGTGTGTCACTGTGCCTGGCCTGGAATTTACATTTCTAACAAGCCAGGTGACGCTGTTGCTGCTGGTGGAGTCCACACTGTGAGAACCACTGCTCTAGGTGCTTCCTTCCCTGGCTGCCTCTTCAGTGCTTGTTAATGCTCCCGACTTGAGAGCCCGTTAGCATGCCCTCCTCTGGAAACCTTCCCTTAGCTCTTACGATTGCTCTCTCCTCCAAATGCCTGCCACCCCATGTTTAGCCTAGTGCTGGGGCCCATGCTGTGCTACTTGGGATGCACACACCCCCGGACTCCTTCACCAGATTTAAAGCAGATCAAGAGTGTGTTTTGTCATCTCCACATGCCTTACGGTGTTGAGCATATGGTAGTGGCTCATTTAACAAACACTTGTTGAATGCCATGGTTCCTTAAAAAGGGGGAGGTGCCAGTGCTTATATTTTGTTCAATTTTGCCTCTCCTGCCATCCTTCCCAGCCTTTATACAAGCTCTGTAGCATGTGTGTCTTACATTCTAGGTCACCTGGTATGCCACGTATTGCAACATCTAAAACAAATTTAAAAATCAAAGAAAGGCTTATTGTTCCTCAGTACTTAAGGCACTTCATATTTTTTTTGCTGAGCAACTTACATTGGACAACCAACCCATATATTGGTGTATGAACTTGTTTTATTCTACCAAATTGGCAGAGGCAGGAATGTTAACTTATTCAGACAGTTTTGTGTCAGTGGTCCTCTAGAGAAAGGATGTTGTGTTCTGCATTAACCTAAATCTTCACCAGGATTTACCTGATCGAGTAGGTGGGTGGACAGACAGACGGTTGAACACATGGACACACAGTCACTGTTTGCAGCGCTCATTGGGAGCCAGGCGTTGCTGCTCCAGCCGCAGCGTCCAGGCTCATGCTGCTTCTCACCAGCCAGAAAGCTTGCTGCCAAATGTGGCTTTTCAGAAGAGAATGATTTCTTTCTCTTTAAACATGAGCTAGCAACTTCGAGAAAAAAGGGAGCACTGTACATAAGCTTAGGGAAAGCATAGTCTCTTTAAGATACATTCACTTAATGAAAATGTGTTGAGGGACGCCTGTGTGCAAAGCACTGTTCTGGACCTTAGTAATGGTAGGACTCAGGTGTTCAGTTCACAGTTTTCAGGAATGAAATCTAGGAGAACGAGAATGACACCAGTGAGCAGTTTGTGTCCAGTCTGAGCAAGTAGAAGCACGCATTAAGGATCTCACAGTGACTGCTCTTTTCCTCAGACATTAACACACTTGATCGTTGGTAAGAATGATCAGGTAGATTATTCCATGCTGTGCTACTTGGGATGTGCACAAGTAGCCAGGCATGATGACTCACACCTGTAATCCTAGCACTTTGGGAGGAGGAAGCAAAGAGGATTGCCTGAGCCCAGGGGTTCGAGACCAGTCTAAGCAACTTGGCTAGACCTCTCTACAATAGATCAAAAAATTAGCTGGGCACAGTGGCGCACGCCTGTAGTTCCAGCTACTTGAAAGTAGTTCCAACTACTTGAGGTGGAAGTATTGCCTGAGCCCAGCAGGTCAAGATTGTGGTGGTCATGAGCATGCCACTGCTCCAACCTTGGCAACAAATTGAGACTTCGACTCAAAAAAAAAAGGCTCTTTCTACTTCTAGAAAGTAAGCTAATATGGAATTATAACAGGAAAAGAAGTCTTAACAAATGTAATATCAGGATTGATTTAAAAATTCAATGATAATAATGGGGATTCCCCTGGGCTATAAGTGCCTCCTTGGCCGGGTGTAATCCCAGCACTTTGAGAGGCCAAAGTGGGAGGATCACTTGAGGACTGGAGTTCAAGACCAGCCTGGGCAACATAGCAAGATCTCCATCTCAACAAAAGAAATGTTTAAAAAATTATCTGGGTGTGGTGGTATGTACCTGTAGTCCAAGCTTCTTGGGAGGCTGAGGCAGGAGACTGAGGTGGGAGGATCTCTTGAGCCCAAGAGTTTGAGGATGCTGTGAGCTATTATCATGCCACTGCACTCCAGCCTGGTGGCAGAGTGAGGCTCTACCTCTAAGTAATAAGAATGAAGAATAATAAGAATGTTTATTCCTTTATTTTAAAGTCAGTGGCTTGGGAATGCCTCGACTATTATTTCATAGCGTGCAAAGACAGGATCTGCTGACCTTATCCAGCCCAGCGCATAACTAAAGTGGTTGTAGTGCAAAGAGCATTCTGTCTACCCCTGATTTTACACTTGAGAAAATGGAGACTCAAAAGCATAAAGCCTGCTCACTTGTTTTAATATTTGAACATTAAACATATTTCAAATAACTGTCTTTACCTAGATCTTGTTGTATGAGTGTGTATACACATACATATGAATTTGATGTTATATGTCTACTAATGTGTGTTATCAATTTAATAAAAATGGGTTCAGAAGCCTCTGTAAGAAGAGGTCCTGAGATTTGGGTGATGAGTCCAAAAGAAGAAAAAGAAAAATCAGGGGAGTACGGGAGAGAAGCAAGCTGCCCTCAGTGCTAGAAATTGCTCACAGTGGGAAGCAGCAAGCCAGAAACCTGAGGGGTGGAGCAGGTATGTGCCCCCAGATGACAATAAACCTGATAGGGATAGAGGTAGAAGCAGGCTGGCTAGACCAGTACAGGCTTGTTCATCCAGACATCCCAAGTCAGAAGGATCTTTCATTTGCTTCCTAAGGAATGGGGAAGTGGCTGGGCTCAGTGGCTCAGCCTATAATCGCAGTACTTTGGGAGACCGAGGCGAGTGGATTGCCTGAGCCCGTGGGCTTGACACCAGCCCGGGCAACTTGGTGAGACCTTGTCTCTACAATAAAACCAAAAAATTAGCTAGGTATGGTAGAGCGTGCCTGTAGTTCTGGCTACTTGATAGACTGAGGTGGAAGGATCCTGGAGCCCAGCAGGTTGACACTGGGGTGGCCGTGAGCGTGCCAGTGCACTTCAGCCTGGGCAATAGAGTGAGACTCTCCAACTCACACACACACACTAAAAGAATGGGGAAGCTGGAGTAGGACCTTTGTTCCGAGTTGGGGGGAGCTTTGCTCATCGTCTGATGTAGCCATATGCTCTCCAAGTGAAGGTGCAGGTCACTGGCAGGACAGGGGATTGAGTGACAGGGGTCTGGAGTGAAGGGGAAGGAAGTGAGGCAGGCAGGGATGAAATTGAGAGTGGGAGTGGGAGAAGTTGATGGCTGAAAGGTAGAACAGGAGGTGGTGGTCAGAAAGGGAAGGTCAGTTCTTACAACCTCAGGGGTGGGGCTGTTCAGAAGATGAACATATCCACAGTGGGTGGGACCACAAATGTGGGTGACTAAAGATGAATGAATGAAGGTCATAGGGCTGAAAGTATCAGGGAAGAAGGGCCAGTGTTGGGGATGGATTGCCCACAGGGCCACCATAGACCCAGGAAGATGGCAAGAGCTGGAATAAGGGAGGCCAGTGTTCTACGAGCCACTGTCCTCCAGATGGATGTCGGAGTGTTCTGGGAGTTGATGATAGTCCGTGATAAGAAGGGTTTGACATGTGGTAGCAGATGGTGTGAGCCTCCAACGAGGAGACGACTTTTGATGATGGTGGGAGATGTGACTTTGATGTTGCGATGGCGGAACTGCTGGCAGAACCTGCTGGCTCTGTCCTGTGTCCAGCAGAGCAGTTAACAGCCTTAGCTTTGGCCAGTGGCTAAGAGTGTTAGGGTGGAAGTAGGCCATTCATCGAGGAGATTCTGGATGTGGGGGAGTTGGTTACTGTGTCTCAGACCTCCCAGAGGGCACTGATTTCACATGTGGAAGTGTGTATCCAAGGAGTAGCCTTAGAAGATGGGCAGCTAGCTGGACTCGGTGGCTCAACCTGTAATCCCGCACCTTTGGGAGGCTGAGGTGAGTGGA
>NW_007246038.1:154864-175515 GCF_000164805.1 Carlito syrichta
GCCGAGGCTGCGGGGGCGGGGAACAGCCACTGCACTCCAGTCTGGGTAACCGAGTGAGACTCCAACTCAAAAAAAAAAAAAGAAGATGGCAGTTGAGTGGTAAACGCCAGGATGTGGGCAGGAGGCCCAGGGACTTTCCAGACCTGTGCTGCTTGGAGATGACCTACTGCTTCAAATGTTAAACATGCACGTACCTTTCCTGTGAAAGGCCGGAGGCTATACTGAGAGAAGAGGAGCATAGGATGGGAGGAGTGTGGTTGAATTATATGTGTTCCTACTTGTAATGATACTGGTGAAACACTGGGAGATAAGTTTTTGATGGGCTCTGAGGCATTTTAGCTTGAGGCAAAGATTAAGTAAACATTTATATGCCGAACATCAACTAAGTGCTCAGGGAAGGACAGATGTCTCTCTTGAGAACAACTTACTGGTATGGAAGTTAATTTTTTCTTTAGATTTACCAAGGCATCCTGGCCTAAAACCCCAGGGATACAGTATGGCAGGAAATAAGTTTGCCGGTACTGATCACTCGGCGAGGTGTCTAGCCCCCATGCCCACCAAAAAAGAGCATTTAAAAGACCTTTTTGCTCTTATTAGGTATGCACTAATCAATTAAGTAACCGAAAAAGAGAAAGTTAGTGAGTGCACGCAGGTGTTCCCTAAGTCGACAGGCAAACTGTGTACCTGGGTGCTTAGGCTATCATTTTGAACTTGGATTATTCAGGTGTCCTAAGCTTCTTTTCAGAGTGGTGTCTTGTATGATTTTTGAGTGTTTTCCTCCTTTTCTACAAGTATGATGACATGTTTTTGGAGAATTCAGGAGAGAGAACTTGGCTAGAAATTACAGAGGTCGGTGTCATTGACTCAGAAAGGGTAGTTATAAGCATGGGATGGATATAACCACTCCAGGAGATTATGGAGAAGGACAAGTGCAGGGAAAATTATTATTTATACGGTGGAGGAAGGACTAGAGGTCATCAAAAAGGGTAGGAGAAGTATGATGCCATGGAAACTAGAAGAAGGGAGTGTGGACAGGTGGTTCTCATGCTTGGGCTTGCATCAGAATCACTGGGGCTGGGTGGGAGGAACTTGATAAAACAGACTACTACTGCCCCAGGTTTCTTATTCAGGATGTAAGGCCTGAGAATTTGCATTTCTCACAAGTTCCCAGTGCTGCTGCTACTGGTCAGGGGACCACACTGTGAGAACCGCTGCCATCGTGAGAGCCAGGGATACCTAAGCTTTGATCATTAGTTGACCCTTGATGATCCAAGTTGAGCAATCTCTATGGAATAATTGGGGGCAGCATACAGATTTGGAGTGAGTTGAAGAGAAAATGAGCAGGCAGCCAAGCATGTATAGACTTGTCTTGTGAGAAATTGGCTATGGAAAGAAGATGGAAAATGTGTGCTAGGTATGGATTCAATGATGAGAGAGAGAGCGAGAGAGGTGGGTGTGTGTGTGTGTGTGTGTGTGTGTGTGTGTGTGTGTGTGTGTGTGTGTATGTGTGTGTGTGAGAGAGAGAGAGTCACATTTGGCCAGGCCATCTACTTTGGTAGCCAAGCTCACCCATGGGTTACTTGGACTTGGGGGCCAGGCACATCAGAGTCAAAACCCCACCCCTCTTCTTAGATACCCTGTGACCTGGGGCAAGTCTGTTTCCTCAGCTGCAAAATGGCACAATAAGGCCTACCTTGCTCAGGTGTGGAGAATTTAAACAGACTGCTCCACCCCAGGCTCTGAGCTTGTTGCCTGGCAACTTGAGAGGCACTCACTAAATCTGTGAGCTCAATGGGAGAGGGGTTCCCATGGAGTGGCAAGCAGGTCATGCTGGAGCCCTGAGGGAGTGTAAATGTGGACATTCTCAGTACATTGGGAGGTCTCTGGGGTGAAGGCATGAACAGCCTTCCTCAGATGCAGTGATAGTTTCAGGACTCAGGAAAGGCCAGTAACTGAGAGAGGGCAGTTGATTTATGGAACATAGAAATCCTATAGGGCACAGGGGAAAGCACCTTGCTGTATTTTACACATATCTTCATTATTTGCTGACCTCATGTCATTTGTTTGTATAATCGTGTCTCTTTTTTTCTTTCCACTCACACATGGAATGTATTTTATCTGCTGGAGCAAGAACCAACCATAGTGATGGATTTAGTGGCAGCCCAAACTGAGCTACATTGATTTTCCTGCCACTGATGGCCAGAATCAGGCAGTGAAACAGTAGGAAGTTTTAACACCTCACACATGCTCCATACTCATTGGTTTCTATGATGCTTTTCCTATGGGTTATTTCTTTGAGTACTCTTCCTCCAAGTGGCACCCCACAAACATTTCTCAGAGTTGCACAATGATGAATTCGCCCTCCTCCAGACACTGCCCAAGAATTGGGCTCAGCATCTTTAAGGCTTCTTGCACCACTCTGAGTTGTCAAACTGTGGGTTTGCAGATGAGGCCTGTGGATATCACGATCCTTTTGCCGTAGGTGGTTGCAGGGCTTGTTGTGCCCTGGATGGGCTCTGGAGGGAGGCCTGCTTCCAGATAGACTTGCAGAGTCTGCACAAACCACAGAAATTTGGAGGGGAATGGAGTGAGCAATGTCCCATCACCTCCCAGCGTGTCTTCACCTTCTATAAATAGCCAGTCTTGTTTGTGCTCATCTGGGCAAGGACGTGCCATGCAAAGGGAGAGCTGCCAGGAACACCACTCTGGTTTCTGCTTCTTGTGCCCCTGGCCTCGCTCAGGTTGTCCCACATTTAAATGAGACTCCCTTTGCAGTCCAAAAGTACCTGTGATTCCTGGGACATTTTTGGCCACCAAGTGGGTTTGTAGGGAGTCCACAGAATTCAGCAGAACCTTTGAATCTATATTTATGGTAAGGAGGAGGGAGCCTTCTTCTACTCTCATGTGAGGAACAAAGGAAACTGGGGTTACTAGTGCTCCCATTTTGTCCTTTCCTCATGGAAGATCCATCCTGCATGGGCAGTAACATCCATCCCTGGGCCGAAGGCTTTTGAAAGATGGGCTTTGCATCCATCGTCTTTACAGATGGGTGGAGCTCTCTTATAGTTGTTGATTTGAGAGGAAAAAAAACCTCTTGGATCATAAAATAATGTGCATATGGATGCTCATTTCTATTATTGCTATCCCATGTGTGGTGGGAAAAGATTGGACCAGCTTGGTGTCAGAAAACTTCCATCTGGTTCCAGCTCTACCACCAATCAGCCATGTGGCCTTAGGTATATCACTCCCTGCCCTTGAAGTGCAGGACCCTTGTCTATAATAAAATGGGGGCTTGAGTTGAGTTCTCTCTACTCAGATTTAACACTCAGAGCTGAAGTCTGAGATGTTATGAGCAGGCAGCTAGGAGAGCATGAAGGGAGTGCTCACTTGCGCTGACTTTGCACCCTCTGGTGCCCGATTGACCAGGGACCATAGAGGTGAACAATAAGAATAGTGGTTTTACTTTAGAAGGGGGTGATGAATAAGGTTGCAGAATTGGAGAAAGAAAGAAGACAGGGAAAAAAAGAGTCACCATATAGACTTGGAATCTTTTGTCAGTAGGAATCGGTAGATTTGCACTTCCTCCCTTCATCCCTTCATCCCTACTCACCTTCAGAAGGTGTGTGGGTTCTTTTTGGTGTCTTTTTTTCTTGCTGCTGTTAGTGCTGCTGCTAATTTATTTGTTTGCTTGCCTTGGCTTCCTGTGCACTTCAACACCTTGTTCGTGCCACATGTCTTGGCTTAACTGTCCCAACTCAGGCTAAATTGGGCCATGCCACTGGCTAAGTTCATGATCTCAAGGGGTGCACATGGTGTATCTTCCACATTCCTATCTGTGCACTAAGTCTTGTCTTATGTCTTTGGTCTAAGTGGGAAGAGCAGCCCCCTCTGGATGGGTCACAGGCATGATTTTTGTTTATTAGCAGTACTTTTAAACTCAGGGAGCAAAGGCAATTTACTCAGCTGGCAGTGAGCTGGTGTGACATAGGTTGCCTGGTATCCTTGATGACTCACTGTCCCCAAGGCCAGATCACCAGCCGGGAAGACCAGGAGGCTGAGTAAAGCAGCTTCGAGAAAGATTCAAGAGGTTGCGCTCTGGAGTTAGACTTAATTGGCTTAAATCTAGATGTTGCCACCTATGACCTTGTATCAGCAAGTGACTTAATCTCACTGAGTCTCAATTTCCTTATCTGTATAATGAAAATAATGGTGTCACAGGAGGGATTCTCCAGGAAGCAGACTCTGAGCCAGCATTTAATATGAAGATATATTTTAGGGTTCGATACTCTTGGAAGGGAGAAGGAAGACGGTCTGAGCAGAGGGAAAAGTCATGTGATGCTGGCTCAAAAAGCCTCAGCCAAATCCATGGGGAGCTTTGGGGCTAAGATGGCCCATCTGAATTGTCCCGTGTTTGGCTACAATGGTCTAGACGTTAATACCTTTGGGCCTTGGGGTGTGGACTGCCTTTGAGAGGGGGAAGTGCCTTGTGTGAGGAGACTGCAGCTGAGATGGTCCCTGGAGGAGCCAACAGCTGGTGGCTGCCTGCTGACAACACTCCCAGCAGGCAGCGGGGGTGATGAGCCCTTCACTGAAGGGGGATGAGACATAGTAGGTACCTCAAGGGATGGTTGTGAGAATTGAATACTTAATACATGAAAGGTGCTTATTCTAAGCAGGTGCGATGACTCATGCCTCTAGTCTAAGTGACTCAGGAGGCTGAGGTGGAAGGATCACTTGAGCCCAGGAGTTCAAGGCTGCAGTGAGCTATGATTGCACCACTGCACTCTAGCCTGTGCAACAAGAGGGAGACCTGTCTCTAGAAAAAAAAAAGAAAAGAAAAGAAAGAAAGTTGCTTATTCTAGTGCCTAGCACGTGGTAAGCATTCAATAAATGGTAGCTGCTGCTGTTATTTTATGGGATCATAGGTTTACTTGTACTTACTAGGGTCCTTGGACAAATCAGTCCCTTCTCTGTGATTTAGGTTTTTGGCCCAGTAAAGCAAGGAATCTCTTTGCTGCTAGTTGCCTTTCCAAGTCATGTGTTTTAAGTGTCCATAACTAAAACTGCAGAGGAAAATACAAGAACATAGCATTATTTTGATTTAAAAAAATCACAAACAATTTAGGGCAACTTTGTTCTGATGTCTTTGGCTATATGGTAATATTGCCTGTCTTCTCTTATATTCTCCTTTTAGTTAACAGCTGTGGGCATAGCAACTCACCAGACAAAAGCACTTGCAGGAGCTTGTAAATTACAAAAGGATGGGCCTTTTCCTTTTCCTTTGAGTTCAATAACATCCTTTTTGTCAAAATGTTCAGCAGATTGGGAAGAATGGGGACCATTGAGGGGCTGCATGCTCATTGGATGTCAGCCTTTCCAGACACGTGCTTCACAGAATTTCAGAAATTCTGGTATTTTTCAGAACTGAAATTCATTAGCATTGTTGTAAGAGTCTATAAATACAGTGAAAAGCTTTACAAATAGATATTGTAAAATGCTTACACACCCACAGTCTGAACACTGTCAAAACACCAGCTGCAGCTTCCCTACTTGGAAGGATCAGAACCTTTTTTAAACTATACCTACTGTGTTTTCAAAATAGGCTTGTTTCTGGCCCTGTGTAGAAGATCATTTCAGCTTAAACCAGTGTCTGCCTCTTAGCATGAGGGATCAGGGCTCAGTTGGAGAGATGGGGGTAATCCCAATCTCCTTCCTATCAAAATGTGGCTGGTGATTTAGAATCTGAGAAGGAGTCCCTCAGGGATGATTAGTCCCTGTTTCTTCAGGTTGGTCCCTTGTGGTTCAGGTATCAGAACATCTGTACAGAGCCTGCAGGCAAACCCCAGAGATGTGAAATGCTTCCCTTGAGTCAGAAGCCCCTCGCTGGCAAGGGTTCACCCCGGGTCACACTAAATGCCACTTAAGTGGCAGCTACGTTGGCTAACTTGGAGCAGAATAGTTTTGTCCTTATATCTGCTTCCATTAGAACAGTACTCCCTCAATCATTAACGGACCCTGAACACTTGCTATAATACTATAAGAAAGGGATTGGCAGTATCTGGAAACTGCCAGGGGAAGGTGGGGGACACATAACATCAATGAGGGTACCTGATCCCAAACCAGTCAAAGTGGAGACCAAAGGGAGGCCCAAACTTTACCTGTATGGTGTCCACTTGTGTACCTAATCTTGAATTATACCCCACATCTTTAAAATAATAAAAAAAAGGACAGTACTCCCAAAGTTGGGGGTAGAGCCTTTAGTAGCTACGAGTAACTTGCATCTTTGTTTTTCATCTTCATGATATTCTTTATAATTTTAACAGTTATAAAAACAATATGCGTCAGGCACAGTGGCTCACGCCTATAATCCCAGCACTTTGGGAGGCCGAGGTGAGAGGATTGCCTGAGCTCACAGGTTCAAGACCAGCCTGGACAACTTGGTGAGACCTCATATCTATAATAAATTTTAAAAAAATTAACTGGGCATGGTGGTGCATGCCTGTGTTTCCAGCTACTTGGAAGGCTGAGGTGGAAGGATTACCTGAGCCCAGCAGGTCGAGGCTGCCATGACTGTGAGTGTGCCACTGCACTCCAGCCTGGGTGACAGAGTGAGACTCCAACTCAAAACAAATAAACAAACAAACAAACAAAAAACCACACACACACAAAAACACAAAACGCCCTTGCAGCAACAGTTTCCATTGATGGCTATTGTCATAAAATGTTTTGTTTCTTAGGATTTCTCAGACAGAGATGTTGTATTGGTCTGTGCAACCTACCATAACAAAATATCATAGACCTGGTGGCCTAAACAACAGAAATTCATTTCCTCACAGTTGTGGAGACTAGAAGTCTAAGGTCAAGATATCAACAGGATTGGTTTCTCCTGAGGCCTCTCTCCTTGGTTTGCAGTTGGCCACCTTCTTGCTGTGTCCTCACTTTTTATTTTCTCTGTGTGTGCACATGCCTGATATCTTGTCTGCATTTCCTCTTTTTATAAGGACACTGGGTTGGATTAGGATCTGCCCTAACAGTCTTATTTTAGCTTGATTGCCTCTTTAAAGGCCCTATCTTCAGTGTGTTTGTAATTACAGTTTTTTAGAAACTGAGGGGTCAGGGCTTCAACACAGTTCAGCCCATAATAGACATATTCTTAGGGATCTAATAAATTTTGGTTTTTGTTTAAAAAGTGTTGGGTACAGTGGCTCATGCCTATAATCCCAGCACATTGGGAGGTAGAGACTGGAGGATTGCTTGAGTCCAGGAATTTGAAGCCAGTCTGGGCAACATAGAGAGACTTCGTCTCTACAAAAAATTTTTAACAATTAGCCAGGTGTGGTGGCACAAACCTGTAGTCCCAGCTACTTGGAAGGCTGTGGTGGGAGGATCACCGGAGCCCAGGGGTTCAAGATCAGCCTGGGCAACTTGACAAGACCTTGTCTCTACAACAACTCAAAAAACAATTAGCTGGGCATGGTGGTGTGCACCTGTAGTTACAGCTACTTGGAGGGCTGAGACGGAAGGATTGCCTGAGCCAGCAGATTGAGACTGCGGTGGCCGTGGTGTCACTGCACTCCAGCCTGGGCAACAGAGTGAGACTCCAATTCAAGAAAAAATAAAAGAGAGAGAGAGAGAGAGACAGAGACAGAGACTGAGATGCCGTCTCTACAAAAAATTTTAAAAATTAGTGAGGCATAGTGGCACAAGCCTATAGTCCCAGGTACTCAGGAGTTTGTGGTGGAAGGATCGCCTGAGCCCAGAAGATCAAGGCTTCAGTGAGTCATGATCGTGCCACTGCATCCTAGCCTAGGCAACAGAATGAGACCCCAACTCAAAAATTTTCTTTCACATTTTAAAAAAAGTGTTGACACTTTACTCAAGTATGAGAAATGCTTTGAGAATGTAGGTGCTGTGGTCTAAATGTTGTTTTGTTTTTTTTTTTTTTTTGAGTTGGAGTCTCACTCTGTCGCCCAGACTGGAGTGCAGTGGCCACTCCTGGCCACCACAACCTCGCCTGCTGGGCTCCGGCGATCCTTCCGCCTCAGCCTTCCAAGTAGCTGGAATTACAGGCATGCGCTACCACGCCCGGCTGATTTTTTGATTTATTGTAGAGATGAGGTCTCGCTGCCCAGGCGGGTCTCGAACCCGCGGGCTCAGGCAATCCACTCACCTCAGCCTCCCAAAGGCGCGGGATTACAGGCTGAGCCACCGAGCCCGGCTTGTGGTCTAAATGTTAATGCCCCTTCCAGAATCCATGTGTTGAAATCCTCACCTGTAAGGTGAAAGGATGAGAGATGGGACCTTTGAGAGGTGATTAGGTCATGGGGGCAAAGCCTTCATGAATGGGATTAGTGCCCTTAGAAAACCATCACCCTTCTACCATGTGAAAACACGGTGAGGAAGCATCATCTATGAACTGGGAAGTGGGGCCCTCATCAGACACAGAATCTACTGGTGCCTTGACCATGGACTTCTCAACCCCCAGAACTATGAGAAATGCATTTCTGTTATTTATAAGTCACCCAGTCTATGACATTTTGTTATATAGCAGCCTTACAGACTAGAGCAGGAAGTTAGAAATAGAATCAAGAATATAACCTATCCATAGGTTATGTCCTAAGATGTACAAAGCCCAGACAAATCATGTTTACGTACTCATTTAGTCAAGTGGAAACTCTTTTGGTGTACCTACATATAAAGCATTGAGAAAAGTGACAAAATCCCATTCTGAAGAATAAGTGGAGTAGATCATTAAGTACACGTATAAATATGATGTGCTTTGATAAGGGTTAGGGTGGAGGGTTATGTTGCAGGAAACTTGAGGAAGAGAGAATCTCTGAGTCCTAAAAGGTAAGTTACATTTGTTCAAGTAGAGTGGGAAGGGAGGGCATTCCAAACATTGACAGAGACAAGATTTGGAGGCAAAGGAGGTGATGAAATGTCTTAGAATTTTGCCACAACTCACAGGACCACCCCCTGCTCTAACCCCACCTCGGGCTCCAACATTTCTCTAATGTTGAAATTATGGAACAAGAGCTCTAGAAGGCCCCTCAGAGGTGATCCTTTTTGAGCTAGCCCACCAGTCATTTTGTTGATGAAGCACCCAAGGTCCAGAGAGGTTAAGTAATCTGGTCAAGGTCACACAGGTAGTGAACAGCTGATATAGATGTAGCACACCTGGCCTGAACTTCTAAGTCTAGGATTTATAACTCTACATACCCCCAACTGGTTCCTGGGTGAGATGACCTTATGGAGCACCTAGGGTCAGGGTGGTTCCTAAAGGAGAGTTTGTAGGGCAGGGATGACCTTATGGAGCATCTAGGGTCAGGATGGTTCTTAAAGGAGAGTTTGTAGGGCAGGAGCAGGCAATCTCATCTTGACCTTGGTGATGCTGTTGGGGAGAAAGAAGAGAGAATATGGGCTGCCTGAACTGTATGAATCTCTATAGTATTGTTAAAAGTAAACTTTAAAAGGAAGGGAATGTTCACCTGTAGTCTTACTGCAGAAACAACTATTATTAACATTTTTGGACTATTTCTTTCTCATCCTTTTCCTATGTATGATTTGGTTTGTCTTCCACCAATTTCACATAGGTGTGGTTGTACTAAGCATCATATAACTTTATGTCTTAGGGGGAAAAAACTGCATGTATTGTACAAATACATAATGCATTCCCATTTCAGAAAATCTGGCAAATGTTCAAATGTTCATGAGTTCAACAGATGTTTTCAGAGTCCCTGCCAGGTGGCTGGTACTGAGCTGGGTGGTGGAAGTCACCCATTCAACTACCCAGGAATAGCCACTGTAAATATTCTTTTAGTCTTTAAAAACAAAAATAAACAAACAAAAAAACTCTTTCGAATATGTCAAAAGGGCATGTTGGGTATATGTGCATTGGTGTGTGTATTGTTTTAAACCTGCCTTTATCCCTTAATATTGTATCATTCTAGCTAGTATAAATCACTTATAAACACCATTTTAATGGATATATAAAACTCTATCAAATATAATAGTTTATTTAAGTGTTCTCCATTTATGAAAGATTCCAGTTCTTTTCAGTTTTATGTATTACAGATAGCAGTGTGATAAACACACTGATGTATTTTAGACTGTTTCTTTAACATAGATTCCCAGAACTGAACATCTGAACATTTTAAATACTATTGATGTATACCCTGTTCTTAAAAATTACTTAGTTTTACCACATGCCATTCCACAATGGACTTAAGGTAACTTTCAGAAATACACATTATGCTAAGTGAAATAAGCCAAGCACAGAGAGACCAATGCCATATGGTCTCACTTATATATGGAATCTAAAAAAGTCGAACTCATAGAAGTGGAGAGTAAAATAGTAGTTACCAGAGACTGGTGGACAGGGAAAGGGGAGGTATTTGTCAAAGAGTACAAAGCTTCCAGTAGATAGGAATAATAAATTCTGGATCTTTTGCACGCAGGATGACTATAGGTAATGATAATGTAGTCTATATTTTTAAACAGCCAAAATAGAGACAATTTTAAATTTTATTTATTTTATTTTAAAGATGTGGAGTACATTTCAGGATTAGGTCTACAAGTGGTCATTGTACAGATAAAGTTTGGGCCTTCCTTTGGTCCCCACTTTGCCTGATTTGAGATCAGGTGCCCTTATTAATGTTATGTGCCCCCCCTCGCTCCCCTGCCAGTTTCTGGCTACTGCCATTCCCTTAAAAGAGAAGATTTTAAATGTTCTGATTATAAAGAAATGATACCCGTTTGAGGTGATAGATATGTTAATTAGCCTGATTTGATCATTCTACAATGCATACATGTTTCAAAACACCACACTGCCTTATAAATATATACAATTATTATTTGTCAATTAAAAATAAAAAATAATTAAAAAACAAAAGTGTATATTCAAAAGAAAAACAAAAATTCATATAAAAAATAAAATAGTTGAGAGTGACAATACAAAGAAAATAAGGATAGAAAAGTAATAAAACTCAAGACAAGATGAACATAGTAATGTACAGTAAGAGTCCCCTGCAGTTTCTCATATTTGACTGGAAGCTTCCAGCTGTCAAATCGTAGAGGGAAATAGCAGCTCTAAGATTGACAGTTACCAAAATACACAAATAAACCACATGTTCAGAAGCAGCTGAATTGTTCTGAGATACATGTGATTAACTCATGAGCAAAACTCCATCTCCCCACCAACAGTCCCCTGACTTACTCCCCAGCTGCCCACCAGGGTGTCACCTCAAGCCACCTTCCCCCTTGACCGAAAAAAAAAAAAAGACCCAAGTGAAATTCACTGGACTTACTGCCTAAGTGGCCTCTCGCCTCTGCAGGGCATATGTTCCCATAAGTTTTAGTCCTTGTTGTATTCCAGAAAGGACAGAACTGTCTGGCTGTGAGTATAACTTGCATTCAGTCAGTTTGGAGGATGTCAGCACCAAATCTCTCAGCCTCTGTGTATACCAAATGATGATATTTTAGCCCCCTCCTGCCCCCAGTTATTTATTTATATATGGGGAAAGGAAAACTTTTGAAAATAAAAATGTTTTTCTACGAACAATTCTGCATTTCTGAAACATTTTATTCGGAAGATTGCCTTCGAATTAGTGGACAATGGAGTCCTGACAGTGAAGGGTTTTGAAATAAATGTTCTCAATCCTCCTGTTCCTATTGGATCAGTATCTGCCTGAGGCAGTGGTCCTGTGGGACCTGGGCTTTGGTGTCCAGGAGATGGAGAAAGGGAGTCTGCTTTGAAAACCAGGCCTCTAGGGCCCCACGGCCTTAGGAAGTTGGGATGAGGCAGGAGTAAAGGCCCTTCTCTGAAGTCCAAGCTTCTTCTCATTTCCAGGTACAGGAGTTCATGTTTTTCCTGAACTTCTATTTCAACCTAGCTCTGAAAGGCCCAGCAAGTGTCATAATGCACACTCGCAGTGTGATTGTACTGAGCATCACACGACTTTATGTCTTAGGGAAAAAACTGCATTTATTGTACAGATACATAATGGGTTCCAATTTCAGAAAATCTGGCAGATGTTGGAGCTATATTTTCTCTTAGTGGAGGCCAAGTCATTAGGCCCAAGCGTGGTCCCTGGAATTCTCACCTTTGCTGCTTCTCTGGTTGAGAGTGCTTGAGGTTAAGAGGCAGTGTGGTTGTATGCTTGGGAATTTAGGAGAACTTACCTCCTTTCATTGGTTGTTCTCAACTATCACAAGGACATAAGTCTCATTCTGACTGCTCCCACCACCGCCCCTTCCTGAGTGAGAAACCCAAGGTCCTCTTTGTCCACTCCTTTATTCGGAGTTTACATATAGCACCCTCCCTGATCTGACCCACAGGTTATAAGTCTCCTGCTGCAACTGTTTCTCCGTCCTCCATTACCTCCAGGACCGGGGCAAACTGAGCCCTGTAGTACCTGACCTAGCAGTCAGACCTTTCTCAACCTTGCCAGCCTTTCTTCTCTCGATCTTCTCTGGGGACTTCAGGCATTGGCCTTGGGACCCCAGTCCACACAGGCACTCTCTCACACACTTAGGTCCTTGCTCATCACACCTCTTACAGATCCATTCTCTCCCCCTTTTCCTCCAAAGCCCAATTGTATTGTCACCTCTGTGTGTTCCCCACCCTCCACTATGCAGATCCCCTGCACTGACTGTTCTTTCTTCCCATAGGACCATGACATGCCTGTATCTTACATAACCTGGGCCGTGTGGACATGTGCTTGTCTGTCTCTCACATTTAGACTGTGAGTCCTTCCAGAGTAGGTACCGCCTCTTACTACTCCCAGAGCAAGAGGTATATGACAAGTGTGTGCTGACTAAATCTGTTACTACTCATTGTGCAGCTCAGCTTCAGGCCATGGTGACCTTCAGGGGTAGTGAGATGGACTACTTCTGTTGCTTTGCCAGGAACAACTGTTCGACTTCTGTCTCTTATTTTATGAGCGAGGGTCTTTTCCTATTGCACTGCTGTCACAGCCCTTGGATAGTCTCTGCTGTGGCTCATCTCTCCCCAAAGGCCCAAAGAGCTGCCCAACTGATGGGGAGGGAGGGGCATACCTCGTCAACAAGGGTACCTGCATAATCAACATTTGTATACCTAACCCTGAATTGTAAAAAAGGAAAGGATTTGGAAGAACGTTATGCTCTGTGTTTCTCTCATTGTCTTAGAGGCCTGTCCTCATCCCAAATAACTGTTTTTAGCCCAGATATAGAGGGAAGTCACTGGTGTCTTGATGGGCATGGAGCACCCACCCAGAAGCTGTCTAATTTTACAGGCCTGTGCCACAGTGCCAGCTTTCAGGTTGCCAGATCTCAACTCGACACCTTGTGCCTGTCAACAGCCTGGCTGATGGCTCAGCCTGAGGCCAGAAAACCTTTTTCTCAAGGTTAAAAGTAGCTGACCTTTGACAAGCAGCATTGGCTAAATTCCTTGCTCCTTAAAAGGAAAGCTTCCAGTTATCATTTGCTTATTTGGCCACGGGCAGGAGCAGGCCTTCTGTCACACCCTGTGTACCGGCAGGAGGGTTTGTGGCTGGAGGTGCATTGGCGAACAGTCATTTTTAAAATAGCCATCTTTGAAAATGTGTGCTGGAGAGGAGCACATCCAATCTGTCAGCTGGTTTGCACCCCAGCCCATGTGGCTGGGACAGCTCATTGACTCTCTGGCTCCCTCATAGGCGACAGTGCCACCCACCCCCACACACAGCACACTCCTTAACGTGTGTGCAGCAAGAAAGCTGACAGAGTGACAAGGACATACACCAACTATTAAATGTCTGGGCTTGTGTTTTTAATGTAGGGGTGACATTCCAAAGATTGACTTGGCGGGCAGTTCACTATCCAGCATCTTGGACAAGGATCTCTCGGACCGCAGCAATGACATCGGTGAGTAAGGACGGTGTTCTTGCTTCTCTTTGCAGGGTTAGAAAAGAACTGCAAAACCTGGATTGCCTCTTCAAGCAGAGCAATGAGAACTAAGGAAACTATTCAAATGCAAGGCTGACAGCCCTCGCTTTGCATTAGATGATGCAGCTTTGTAAAGAAGGGGAGTGATGGTGCTTCCCAGGTTAAAACAGAATGCCTGGAACTTTTACCCTCTCTGGCCTTAGGAGAAATTCTTTGCATGGTCTAATGAAAAGAAAGGATGAGTAAGCCTTTTTGTAAAAGTGGGCATTAGCCCTTATTTTCATATTTTCCAATAATATGTGTGTTTAGTATAAAAAGGTGAATGGGTACAAATGCAGAATGGCAGGGTTCATCGTAGATACAGCAGTAGAAGTGTTTTGACTTCGAGTTGAAAATGAGCTTTGGTGTGGTAATTGCCACTTAGTTCAGAACACGAGTGAGTTTCCCAAGGTCAGGATACCACCATGTGATAACCGGGAAGGAGCTGAAGTTTCTCTGGGTAAACAAAAGTCAGAGGTCCTTTTGGGTGGGTGGGTGGGTGTGAGGCCAATGTGCTGTTAAGGCCACTGGCGGTCTGACCTGGTTGACAGCCCTTTTAAGAAGTCCAGATTCAGAGACTAAATTGTTTATTTAGCTTTATATCTTTTATTTGTACCTGTTGGGGTCATAAGTTAACATTCTCTCATATTCTGTGTAATATAGAAGGCCACATTTCAGAATTTACCTTGTTTTAATTAAACTTTTAATTTTGAAGTCATTGTAGATTCACATGCATTTGTAAGAAAGAATATGAAGAGATACATGTGCCCTTTACTTGGTCTCCCCAATGGTGACATCTTACAGGACCATAGTACAAATCACAACCAGAATGTTGACATTGATACAAACCAGCAATCTTACTCAGTTTTACTAGTAGTTGTGTGTGTGTAATCTTATCACACATGTAGGTTTGTGTGTCTTTCACAGTCAAGAGAGAAAACATTTTCATCACCACTAGGATCCCTTATGTTGCTCCTTTATAACCACGCCCACCTCCCTCTTGCCCACCCACTTCCCTAACCTCTGGCAGCCACTAGGAGAGATTGATTTGACTTGGAAGTTAGATTTTCAGCATCATCTGCTTTGGCCTCTCACTTTAGAAACAAATGCGTGACAGTTGGCAGGCCTTATAGGAGTGCTAGAGCCAGTGACAATGAATGCTCTCCTCGCCTGCTGTTACTGTTACTTCTTGGTGTGGGTGCTGTTTTCTTCTGGGACTTGCTAATAGAGTTGCATCTTTGCAACTGCTGAACTGCAGTCTCTGGTCTGATCTTGGGAAGCCTTGGGGGTAGGATGTGTGGTTGCGGCTGTAAATGCCAAAAGTACTTGCCCTGTTTCCAGAAGCTGATTTATATCCTCAGTCAGCCTTTGAGAAGCCCTGTCAGGCAGCATAACCCGACAGCTTGGACTGATGCAATAATAACAGAAACTCTGGCCTACTGTATGTAACTTTTGATCTGGTTAAAGGGCAAGGAAGAGCAGAGCCGTGATCGGCTGTGCATGAAAAGGAATCATCAGAGTGAACTGATTAAATTCTGGTTCTAGCACTGGTTTAATATTTGTGCCCTGTTTTAAGCCAGGGTGACTGGTTAAGTGAAGGCCATGCGGGACCTCACACAGGAAAGGATATGCTCTCCCTCTTCCAGAATACACAGGACCATAAAGAGCATTGACCTTTGACCCTTAATTACTTTGGGTCTGGAGATGTCTGAGGTGGCTATCACCAAAATATGAATCGCATGTTTCTCAGTCGGACAAGCTAGTTTGGAAATGTTGGCAGTACTGATGAGGGCAGGACAGGGTTAGTCTATAGAAGCTTTTCTTTTCTTTTCTTTTCTTTTCTTTTTGAGTCGGAATCTCACTCTGTCACCCAGGCTAGAGTGCAGTGGCATGCTTACAGCCACCGCAGCCTCAACCTGCTGGGCTCAGGCAATCCTTCCACCTCAGCCTTCCAAGTAGCTGGAACTACAGGCACACACCACCATGCCTGGCTAATTTTTTTATTTATTGTAGAGATGAGGTTTCACCAAGTTGCCCAGGCTAGTCTCAAACCCATGGGCTCAGGCAGTCCTCTCACCTCAGCCTCCCAAAGTGCTGGGATTATAGTCGTGAGCCACAGCACCCAGCCTATAGAAACTTTTCATACTGTGAAAACTAAGCACCAGTTGTATGTATTTGGGAGCCCACAAAGACAACGCTGAAGTTTGGTTCTCTCTCACTTTGCCACGAGGACATGAAGACTAAAACTTCTTGTTAGTAATTTAATGGATATATTAATTGCATTGTAAGAAATTATGATTGGCAGCCACATGATCAACCAATAAATACTTGAGTATCTACTAGTCAAATGCAAGGCTGCCGTATACTGACACCCTCACACACAGGCCTTACCTTTCAGGGACTGTGGATCTGTTTGGGTCCCTAAGATGGCAAAAGAAAAGTAAGATATCACTGGAGGTCTGTATAAATGATGACTGAGTGGTAGAAAGTAATGCTGATCAAAGGAAAGGTTTCTCCCTGGGACTCAGGGTGTTGGGACAGGCTCTATGAAGGGAGACAGACTTACCTGTTCCTTGACATTGGATTTGTTTAGGAGGGTAGTGGAGGTGGGCAGGGAAACTACATAGGGAGTGTTGGGCAGCTTGGTTGCAGTAGAGGGGTTGTGTTGGAAAGGAAGGGAGTTAACCTGGAAATATAAGTAGGGACTGGATTGAGTTTGAGGGAAATGAATTTGTAATTTATTCTGTAGGCAGTGGAAACCATTGATAGCTGACACCAAAGTGACATGACCAGGTTCGAAAGTTCAGATAACTGATAGTGTTTTGCAAGCCCAACCAGATGAAGAACAATGGGTGTCAAGGAGTCAGGTGATTTGATAGTTGGGATGAAAGGTAGAGAGAGCCGGAATGAAGCAGCTCATGGAAGGATCAGGAAAGAAGGGATGGATGTGGATGCAAGAATACAGGAGAGTGGTTGCCTGGCTTTAGCAACAGATTGGATTTGGAAGCCATAAGGAGGAGAGAATGATTTATTCATTGTGACGTTTTAGGGTCAGGTGGTGGGAACAAATGGCATGGGTAGAAATAAGCACGTCAGGAGGAAGAGCTGGTTTGGGGGAAAACACAATGCATTTAGTTAAGTGTGTTGGCTATACGATTGGGCCAGATATGCCCATGTTAGTGCTGAATGGAGGCAGAAGGTGGAGGGTAGAGGCTCAAGAGATTGGCGGAGATTGAAGGTAGGGTTAGGAGCTTTCTGGTGGTGAGAGAGGCGAAGGCAGGAGTGACCTCTGCAGACTTGAGTTGGAGTACTGAATCTGCAGGTTCTTAGCTGGGTGGCCTTTCATGATTTATACAGACTCTCCGAGCTTCAGCTTCTTTATCTCTAAAGAATACTGACGTCTCTATCTACTTCCTCACCTTGTCTTTCAGAATCATGTCAAATCACTTGGTAGGCTGTAAAAAGATTGAAATGCTTATTATTAATGTTGTTTGCTTAGAAGTAATAATTGGGCCAGGAAGATAAAGTCCTTACCATGAGAAAAGGCAAAGAAGAACCTAGGGCTGAAGACCAGACCCCACAAAGTCCATATTTAAGGGAAAAGCACGATCTTGCAACATCAGAGAGGCCAAGGGAGGAGAAGATTTTAAGCAGAGTGTCTTTAGACCCAAAGGCAGAAATGTTCTTTGTAGGTGGGTCGGTCGAGGAGAAAAGGACATTGTGGACATTGTGGTCTCTCCTCAGGACTGCTTTTGTAGCATTTGTTCATTGCTTTGGACCAAGGAGGAAATTCTTTGTACCAGAAAGTTTTGTTAGTGATTCAGACAATTGAAGCTGTCCAAATATGGAGTGTATTGAGTAGCATAATACAGTCCAAAAGCCAGTAGAAACCATCAGTATTAGCTCTAAATAAATCTGTTTCTGCTTAATAAAGCTATATTTTTAAATTATTATCATTTTAAAGAACA
Organism: Carlito syrichta; assembly: GCF_000164805.1. Lineage (NCBI taxonomy): Eukaryota > Metazoa > Chordata > Mammalia > Primates > Tarsiidae > Carlito > Carlito syrichta. The sequence continues at coordinate 172,777 of NW_007246038.1, forward strand.
TGACTTTTTCACATCTGTGTGGGCAGCAACCAGTATCTGTCAGCCAGTGATAATTTAGAATGAAATCAATTGGTCCAAAACTAAGTTATTGATGTCAGTTTGAGATATTGTTTGTATCACACTATGCAGCCATGTTTCAAGTAACATAATAGAAAACATGGATGAACTCCAACACAGGCTTGTGCTTGAATAGAAATGAAAATTAAATTGTCCAGTTTTCTCTTGCTGACAGGAGAATCTCTGTTCCAATGGAATGGGAGATTATAGGCTGCAAAGTCAAGTGCCATAACATTTACTGTTATTATGCCATATACTGTAGTTCCTATCACATGGTGGGACTTATTGTTACAGTTCAATGCTACGGAGACTTTCAGTTTCCTGCTAAAGCACATCGCAACAGGCCTCCAGAGCAGCCCGTGAACTAAACCACCTGTTTTCAACTAATTGACTTAGAGAAAGCCCTCTTCATTCCTCCTCATTGGCTTGGTGTCTTTGTTAGAATTGTTGTTTTCTTCCATCCTCTCCAAGTCTCCTCACACTTTTTCCATTCCCGTCTCTATGTGGACACCAACCCCTCTTCACTTGAGGAAGGTGAACATTTCCCCTCCGTTCTTTCAACTTGACCTACAAAGCACACTTCACACTGTAGTCAATTTGGGGGCCAAATGTTGCTCACTTTAAAGTCCAAACAGAAGTGGTTTGGAAAATATGAAGGCTAGCTTCAACTTGTCCTCAGATCTCACATCTGCCTGGGGCCTGTGGTTCATTAGGACCAGAAAATGTAAAAGTACTTCCCTGTGCCCTAGGAATGCCATTAAGAACCAATTGATTTGGGGTGCTGAGAAGGTTCTCAAACTGGGTTGTGGTGATGGTTGTACAACTATGTAAATGTACTAAAAATTATTAACTGGTATACTTAAAATGGGTGAATTTTATGGTACATAAATTATTATCTCAGTAAAACTGTTAAAAGAAAAAAAAGCTAATTGAAATTTTCCTAACACTCATGTTAAGGTCCCAATGTTAAAAAAGATATGCACACCACTAATCTATAAGTATAGTGTTAGAAGTGCCCCTTTGCCCCACTTTATAAAATAGTTGTGATTATTTTATAATAACCAGTATATTAGTGTTTCTGAGTTGTCTGTAAACTAACCCTTTACAAATAGAATTATGTTTTAGATGTGTTAAGAAAGCTCTCCAAAAGCTTGTAGAGGGATCATTTTGTAATGTAAGCAAGTCCCCTTAGGCTGTTAAATACGTGTATTGTTTTACACAGTTTGCTTAAATTGGCCCACCTGGACATTAATCCATAGTTGATTACAGCCCTGGTGATAGAATAATCCCAAAGTGTTTGAAAGGTTTAGGAGTGTTTTCTAAACATCTTTGGAAGTAGAACATACCTTTTTAATCTTTGATTTCTCTTTGAGGTACAACACGCAGATAGTTGCTTCTGAGGAATGTACCTGTGTGTGTAATATCTCAGTGTTAGCATCATTCCTCCAATACGATGGAAAGCAAATACTTCCTTTCATCACCCCTCTCCCATCATACTGAGGTTCTAGTGTTGGAATAATAGCAGTGGGAGCAAGCAAGAGGAAGTAAAGAAAGAACTAATATTCACTGGGTGCCCACTAGACTTTTGTCGGTTTTTTTCCTCATCATCAACAGCTCTGTGCAGAAGGTGTCATGACTCGTGTTTTTACAGTGAAGGAACAGGCAATAAAGAAAGCCCGGTAACTTGGACAAGGTTATCTGGCTAGTAAGAAGAGGAACTGGAGTTGAACCCAGGTCTCCCTGACCCATGAGCCCAATCTTTCAGGACATGAAGTACGTCTATATCAATGGTTCATGACTGCTTTCCTCAGGGAACATTTTTGGTTGTCATATCTTGGGTGTGGGGGCAGAAATGCTACTGGTGTCTAGTGGGTAGAGGCCAGTGATGCTGCTAAGTATCCTACAGTACACAGGACAACCCCACAAACAACAAAGAATGACTCAGCCCTAAATGTCAATATCACTGAGGTCAAGAGGGTCTGGTGTGTATCAAGAATCAGATGGTACACTGGGAGCAGCTGGGCTGAGAACGTGTATTCCCTTCAAGTACAGCCCTTTGTTCCCTGGAGTAGCCTGTCTAATTTCCTGAGAATTCTATATAACCTAGTTTGAAAATAATTTCAGAGCTTTTGAAAACCAGAGATTATATATACAAAAATATCTATGTATTTGATGTAATTACCTTAAACATCAACCAAGGACATAGCCATGCCATGAGAGACAGACAGAGAGAGAGGAGAGAGAGAGAGAGAGAGAGAGAGAGAGAGAGAGAGAGAGAGAGAGAGAGAGAGAGAGATTGAGATTGATCTTCCTCTGGCTTGTGGCAAGTCAAATGCCACTTGGATCTGATTTCACATAGAAAGAGTATTGTATTTGAGATCAGATATTCATCAAAGATCGAATACCCAGTGTTTAAATGGGTATTAAATAAAAGCAGAGTCTACAGCCACACCACTCTGAATATACCGTCTCATCTAAATAAAAGGACAACAGACATGACATTTGATCAATTCTAAATTCTAAATCTTTACTCTGTATAGTAAAGCTATACAGGAGATATCTATCTATCTATCTATTGATCTATCGGGGGACCCCCAAAAAACAGAATTTATTTATTAAAAATTGTGTATTTATTCTTTTTTTTTTTTTTTTAAGTTGGAGTCTCACTCTGTTGCCCAGACT
>NW_007246038.1:175535-179559 GCF_000164805.1 Carlito syrichta
CCGCGGGCTCAGGCAATCCACTCACCTCAGCCTCCCAAAGGCGCAGGATTACAGGCTGAGCCACCGAGCCCGGCTTGTGTATTTATTCTTACATGTTTAAGCCTTAGTCACCTTCAAAGTACTCTCTGTTTGATGCAATACACATATTGAGATGCTTTTTCCACTACTCAGAACTGTTTTTGATCTCATCAATATTTATGCCTTTTAGTCTGCTGTTTTTTGTTTCACCTCTTACACATTGGCAAAACATTTCTCTTTGAGGACTTTTTTCATCCCAGGAACCAAAAAAGAGTTACTTGGGGCAAAATTGGGTGAATAGGGAGAGTGGGGCACAGGGGTTAAGCCGTTTTTGGTCAAAAACCATTGAATGTTCAGGGCAGTGTGGGCAGGTGCACTCATAAACCACCCATCATGAAATGGGCAAATATGTTGAAAGAATCTCCAAAAAAATTCACTGACGCCAAATGCAGCCTCTCACAACAATGATAGCTGGTACATTGATGCCAATAGGTTCTAGAACACTTACCTAGCTGGGGAAGCCTGTACTACAAAGGGGCCCGCCCTCCAAAAAAATAATCGTTTTTTTTAAATCCCCCTCGTGTGTGTGTGTGTGTGTGTGTGTGTGTGTGTGTAGCAATTTAATCATGACCATTAAAGCAAAATTTTTGTTAATATGACACCAAATCACTATAAACAAGTGATTAAATTCTTACCTCATTTTTTATCCTTTACTATAAGAAATCAGGGACATTTGGGGATTGTAAGGAGTGTCCATCCAGACAGCTTTTGACTTGGAGAGGGTCATAGTACCTGGTAGCCCTGTAGATTTGCAGCCAGCCCCAGAAGCTCAGGAAAGACTTAGATCCTCTTACTTAGGGCTATTGGTTTTCCTGTCCTCTTTTTTAATACAAATTTTAAACTTCCCCTTTTAAAGCCAGAGAGCCAATTATTGGTCCTTGCAGCATGTCAGATCATTGAGCAATTTCTCAGGTTCAAAAGGACAAGATATACTGTGTCCTGCCTGCCATAAAAAAACCTCATGAGTGACATTTGGAGTGTTCCAGATTGACTACTGGCTGAATGTGTGTGTGTACAACAGCTGCACCTTCCAGCTCTCTCAGGGTTGGTTAGTTGCTCAGACATGAGAACTTTCATTCAAGAGCCACAACTGGCTCCTACAAGCACTGCCTCCTTACCAGCAACCTTCAGACACAGCCTTTGAGATCAGAACAAGGTTGACATTACCATGCCAAAGAACAGAAGATGCAATTGCTATTGTGTTGCAGTCAGGTCTGCATATGCCAGGGTGGGGTGCACATGTGCAGCTTGGCTCCTATTCAGGAATACATGTTGTGATCAAACTTAAGTTTACACCAGGAGTATTGAAAAGCACTATGGCCGGGCTCAGTGGTTCAGCCTGTAATCCTGTGCCTTTGGGAGGCTGAGGTGAGTGGACTGCCTGAGCCCGCAGGTTCGAGACTCGCTTGGGCAACTTGGCGAGACCTCATCTCTACGATAAATCAAAAAGTAGCTGGGCGTGGTAGCACACGCCTGTAGTTCCAGCTACTTGAATGGCTGAGGTGGAAGGATCGCCGGAGCCCAGCAGGTCGAGGCTGTGGTGGCCGGGAGCGGGCCACTGCACTCCAGTCTGGGTGACAGAGTGAGACTCCAACTCAAAAAAAAAGAAAAGAAAAGCGCTATGCATTTCTCAAGTGTGATGACAAAAAGCAAAAGAGATTGTGCTGAGGGTCAATTGCTTTATACAAAGGAAATGAAACAAGTCATGCTTCTGATTGATTAGGTTGTTAACCAAGGCGGTCCTCTGAGCATTTTTTGTTCCCTCCTCGACTTCATGGAGACTCAGTGAATTCAGAACAGTTTCTGTGGCTGGCCCTCTCCTTGCATCAGCCTTGAGCCCTCCCCTACTTCCCAGCCTCTCGGGGCCTGCAGTGCAGGTATGCTGCTGAGTAAATAAGGTCAAACTGGCAGCCAGTGCCCATTTCAAAGGCATCTTCCGGTCCTACAGGAGATGAGCTGTTGGTCAGGTCTCATCCTCCTGGGCCTTGACCCTTTGAAGGGCCTGATCCTGGATGTAAACTGAGCATCTCCGCTTACAGACCTAAGCACAAACCCATTGTGTCCTCACCATTGGTGACATTGGTCCTCACCAGAACCAAGATGCTCAGTTGCCTATATGCCCCTCACAGAGCAGTCCTGCTGATCTTTGGCAACCCATCTGTCATGGTGGCTGGGTTTGGGTTTGTGCTTAGTTATGATGGGTTCCACGAACATCTCTTTTTTTTGGAGTCAGAGTCTCACTCTGTTGTCCAGGTTGGAGTGCAGTGGCACACTCACGGCCACCGTAGCCTCAACCTGCTGGGCTCGGGCAATCCTTCCACTTCAGCCTTCCAAGTAGCCAGAACCACAGGCATGTGCCACCATGCCCAGCTAATATTTTGATTTATTGTAGAGACAAGGTTTCATCAAGTTGCCTGGGCTGGTCTCAAATCCTTGGGCTCAGGCAGTCCTCCACCTCTGCCTCCCAAAATGCTGGGATTATAGGTGTGAGCCACCATGCCCAGCCCCCATGAACATCTTTTACTCCATAACATCCAATAAGTGCATATGCAATAAACATTGAAAATACCAATAGGGAGCACAGGGATGGGAACAACAGGCAATGGGGAATCCTAAAAGGGGTTGATCAAGAGTTGAAAAGCTGCCTATTGGGTAACATACTCACTATTTGGGGATGGGTTCAAGCCCAAACCTCACCATCATACAATATATCCATGTAACAAACCTGTGCATGTACCCCTTGAATCTACAATAAAATAAAAAATAACAATAATAAAAGGAAAATGCTGGTAGGGAAAGCCTCATGAACACTGTAGAAACACAGGGGCAATAGCGCTTGGCATGAGCAGTGCTAATCCTGCTCAAGTGTCCCACACCTGTCAGCCTGCAAAGAGGAACATGACAAGGTGGAGGGACATTTGGGGATTGTAAGGAGTGTCCATCCAGACAGCTTTTGACTTGGAGAGGGTCATAGTACTTGGTAGCCCTGTAGATTTGCAGCCAGCCTCAGAAGCTCACCTGTGGTCAGAGGCATTGTGTATTTTGGTCGCCTGCCTCTCTGTGGACATGACCCTCCTGGTCTTCCTTCAGTCCAGTGGCTTGAGTGCTTCTACCTTTGCTATATGCTGAGACCATTTTCAGCCTTGAAAATACAAATCTGGCCGGGCTCGGTGGCTCAGGCTGTAATCCTGCGCTTTGGGAGGCTGAGGTGAGTGGATTGCCTGAGCCCATGGGTTCGAGACCCACCTGAGCAACTTGGCGAGACCTCATCTCTACAATAAATCAAAAAATTAGCCGGGTGTGGTAGCACACGCCTGTAGTTCCAGCTACTGGAAGGCTGAGGCAGAAGGATCTCTGGAGCCCAGCAGGTCAAGGCTGTAGTGACTGGCAGTGGCCACTGCACTCCAGTCTGGGTGACAGAGTGAGACTCCAACTCAAAAGAAAAAAAGAAAAAGAAAATACAAATTTGGAGGTACACCCAGTGGAGTCACAGTAATCTGCATTCAACAGACTTTTTGGGGGGACTCAGAATCTCACTCGGTGGCCCAGGCTGGAGTGCAGCAGCACGATCATGGCTCACCACAGCCTCAACTTCCTGGACTCAGGCAGTCCTCCCACCTTAGCCTCCCCAGTAGCTGGGACTACTGGTGTACTCCACCACGCCTGGCTAATTTTTTGATGTTTTATAGACTCGAGGTCTTGCTGTGTTGCCCAGACTGGTCTTGAACTCCTGGGCTCAGGCAATCCTCCCACCTTTGCCTCCCAAAGTGCTAGGATTATAGGTGTTAGCCACCATGCCTGGCTACAAAGAGATTTTATAGTAACTTTGCTACATCCATAGTGTACTCGAGAGGTCTCTCAAGTGCATGTGGAAGCAAGAAGGGAATGGTGACATTCAGCTCTTAGATTGCAGATGGCATTTGTTTGCCTTGGAATGCCTCCCGCG
>NW_007246038.1:179602-209951 GCF_000164805.1 Carlito syrichta
CCCCTGGCTGTGGATTGCCAGAGCCCTATTATGGCCTCCATTTTACTTGCAGATATCCAGAGGGATGTACCACCTGCCAGAAAATCATGCTTAGGTGCCCCTTCATCATACTACATTATGTTATTTTATTATCACTTTATTACGTGAATTATCAAAATCCTTCTTTAGCCATGGACTCTCCTTAAGGCATGGTCTGGAAGCCTTGGCCAAGGCCAAGGTTAGTAGCCTGCTAATTTTGATTCATTAAATGAAAAAAAGTGATGAGCAGTTGGTAAGTGAGATTGGTGGGCCGCACTAAAAGGTCATTGGATCTTGTAGTGGCAAGCTAAGGATGGAGGTGGAAGTTAACAGGGTGTCCTGACTTAGAGCTAAAATAAGCCTCTTTACTTACCTTTGCTATAACCTATAGTGACACTTTCTTTACCCCCACAGGCCTGAGTCACCTCTCCCTGAGGTTCATACTCTTTGGAATTTCACAGACCTGTGTACAAAATAAAAGGCTTTTAATGTGGAGGAATATATATATATATATAATTATAAATTATTATATAAAATTGTGTATATGTATATATAATTTTTTTTGAGTCAGGGTCTCATTCTGTCACTCATGCTGGAGTGCAGTGGCATGATCAGGGTTTACCACAGCCTTGACCTCCTGGGCTCAGGTAATCCTTCCGCCTTAGCCTCCCATGTAGCTAGGACTACAAGCACATACCACCACACCCAGCTAGTTTTTTTAATTTTTTATTGTTTTGTACAGACGAGGTCTCACTATGTTGCCCAGGCTAGTCTCAAACTCTTGGACTCAAGTGATCCTTCTGCCTCAGCCTCCCAAAGTGCTGGGATTACAGGTTTGAACCACCGTACATTACAGGCTTGAGCCACGGTGCCTGAACTTAAGCAGAAGTTTGATTAAAAAAAAAAAAGCTATCTCCTATTAGAAAGGGTACAATCTCCAAGCTTAAAAACTGAACAAATTTAGCTTAATGGGAAACTCACAATGTTGACCTTTTTCTCAGTGCTTTATGGACTGGCGATAACTGCTTGTCAGTTTGTGGGGCAGATTTTGAAAACCATAGGTCCAGCTCACGTCTCCAGAGATGGAAGGTGGGGTTTGGGGGGAAGCAAGCAAAAGGCCACAGAGAGAGTCAGGCGAAAAACTGACTGTTCAGAAATGTACAATTGGCAGATTGACTTTTTTTTTTAAATAGAGATAGGATTGCTTGTAATTTTTTTTTCCAAATCAGTGATAGAGTGTCAGGTTTTTAAGGGCACTTGAAATCCTTTTTACTTCAGTCCTCTTCCTTCCTCTTGAGTTTTATAATGAGAAATAGCTCATTTAGTTACCCAGGCTGATGAATGGGAGCCTGCCAGCCACTTCTAGCAGTTCAGGGGACTCCTGTAGTAAAAAGAACACTGGGCTTGGAGACAGGAGGTCTTTCTTTCTTGACTTTTGTAGGCAGCATAATTTGGGCTTTCATGTAATTTCGAATGTTAGAATGTTATTGTTTGACACACGTGTTACAATTGTATATTATGAGTGTCAGACTGCTCCTTTTTTATCTTAGTAAAATGTGTTAAATAAGATGAAGCGGCCCATGCAACTTGCTCTCTGAAAGGTTGCTCATCCCACTGAAGCAGGCCATTGAATACACAATTGCACCTCTTCAGGTCTTGGCTTGTCATCATTAAACCAGAGGCTGGCATAAAGAACCTAGTCCAGCCTCGTAGTCTGTGTTTCTCTGACTCTATCTGTTTCTTTTAGCCAAGTTTTCTGGACATTGAGAAAACTGCTCTTTTGATAGCCTCTGAATCCTCCTTAGAATTAAGTAGCTTCTTCTTTCAGTTGTCTCTCTACTTCCTTTTCTTTGGTTGTGTTCTGTTCATCTAGAATTGATAATTTGGCCCTTTCTAAGGTCTAATCTAGGGTTTTCTTTGGTTTGATGATTTTTGCTTATAAATGATTAGCTGGCTCTGTGGAGATTTAAGTAATTTTTAAGGGGTTATGATAAAAACTTTTTAAATTTTCTTTTTTAGAGATGGAGTGTCACTATGTTGCCCAGGCTGGACTCAAACTCCTGGACTCAAGTGATCCTCCTACCTCAGCTTCCTGAATGATGGTGACTATAGGCACATAGGCACACCTGGCTATTTAAAAAAAATTTTTTTTAGAGATGCCATCTCGCTATGTTGCCCAGGCTGGTCTCAAATTTCTGGGCTCAAATGATCTTCCTGCCTCAGCCTCCTGAGTAGCTGGGACTATAGGTGTATGCCACTCTGCATCTGGCTCATGAACATAACTGTTTGTAAAGTTTTAAAAGTTATGCATTCACCTTTTAAAAAAATATTTTGGTTTTTAAACTCCAGTTATTACAGAAAAATCTAAAAGGATTAGATGTTTACCATCCTGAATAATTTTGAGTTCCTAGAGCAAAACCTGACACAGAGGCAATATAATTCCACAGGGTCACAACGGAAGGTGTTGGGACGTTAGATAAACCATAGGTTCTCAGGCAAATGCACTTGGATTTGAATCTTCGCCCTGCAAGTTCCAGATTGCAAGTTCTGTTTTCAGATCAGTTGGTTTCTAATTTTTTGTCTCTGTTGAAATTGAAGGAGGTACCCACTGAGTTGTTTGGTGATAGATTGTTAAAAATAATTCTTGCCGGGCTCGGTGGCTCAGCTTGTAATCTCGCGCTTTGGGAGGCCGAAATGAGTAAATTGCCTGAGCCCGTGGGTTTGAGAACCGCCTGGGCAACTTGGCGAGACCTCATCTCTACAATAAAATCCAAAAAAAATTAGTTAGGTGTGGTAGCGCACACCTGTAGTTCCAGCTTCTTGGAAGGCTGAGGTGGAAGGATCGCCGGAGCCCAGAAGGTCGAGGCTACAGTGACCAGGAGCATGCCACTGCACTCCAGTCTGGGCGACGGAGTAAGACTCCAACTCAAAAGCAAATAAATAAATAAATAAATAAATAATTCTTGATGGTGCTAGCCCACTGTCTGATTTTTGGTATATCATTTGCAAGGAGTTCAGAGAATTGAGTACATTGATAACAGAATTATTTCCATTCCCATGTATTTCTATTTAAGTGAACAAAGTTTCGGCACTTACATCCCTAAAATGAAAAATAGAACTAGAGTTGATACCAAACCATCTCATTCTGGTATTAAGTAATAATCATTCACACATGAAGTATTTGGGGGGAAAGCTCAATGAAATGATACTTTTTCAGGCTTAAAAGTTACTTATCGAAATGTGTGGTATATGTGTATATTGATCATTTGTATACTAATAATAATTATATTAATAACTCAATTCAGAAGAAAAATAATTGTTATGCTCAGAGCCTTATGATTTCAGGAAGGAAAAAATCTTAAATTTCCATTTCTTTACATGTTTTTACAATGGAAAAGAGATGATAAAGTAATTAACAAAAGACTTAAAAACACATTACCTTAGAATAATATTCAGCAGTAGGTGATGGAAATATGAACTCAAGGAGGAAAGAATGATGTGAAATTTTCAACTGTTAAAACCATGTGAGATTTTTAAATGGATCATAGTGGTTATTAAATTGCTGTGGTATTCAAATATATACTGAATATATTTAAGAAAGCTATGTAAGTTATATTTTAACATCAGTGTTTGGAATGTAGAAGAAATTACATCCTTTGTGATTAAAGTTTCTGTAAAATTTTAGATTTCCACTCAAGATGTGTGTGAGGGAGATATACATGTTTCCAACACTATTTTACTAAGTACACTTGCAAAACAGTTTGAAGACTCTTGGCCTCATAAATATATCATTTTATATTTACACAAACATCTCTATGGATTAATTTCTAAAAGTGATGTTAATATATTTGAAGATACACATTTACACTTTGGTGTTTTTTGATTTTTCGCTTTTGTTTTTGAGTTGAAGTCTCACTCTGTTCCCTAGGCTGGTATGCAGTGACATGAGCAGGGCTCACTGCAGCCTCTACCTCCTGGGCTCAGGCGATTCTTCCATCTCAGTCTCCTTAGTAGCTGGGACTTCAGGCATGTACCACCATGCCCGGTTAATATTTCTTTTTTTTTTTTTTTTTGTAGAGACAAGGTCTTGCTATGCTGCCTAGGCTGATCTCGAACCCTGGACTCAAGCAATCCTCTCACCTCTGCCTCCCTAAGTGCTAGAATTACAGGCATGAGCCACCGTGCCCAGCCACATTTACATTTTGTGATAGGTATTGCCAAATGCCATTACAGAAAGGCTGTGTCCATTTACATTCCTGTGGATAACAGAGAAATACATTTTAAGGCTGGGTACAGTCTTTGTAGCCACTAGCCACCTGTGACTATTTAAATTAATTTAAGTAGCTGCACTTACCTATATTCCATGTGCTCTATAATCACCCGGAACTAGTGGCTACCATTTGGATAGGTTAGACATGGAAGACTTCAATCTTCACAGCAAGTTCTACTCAACAGGGCTGATATAGAGTGGTTGTACTTTCATTCTCAAAACTATCACTATTCCTGAATGAAGTAGATAATTAATAAATGCTCGTTTGAATTAATGAGCAAATAAATGCTATATCTCCCTCTCTTATTCTTGAGCTACATGGTTTGATGTAAAAGTTGCTTTGTGCCAAACAGCTAAACATTCTCTCCTAACTTGCCTAACACCTTACATTTCTTGCCAAGGATTTCCTTAAAGAAGCCAGTCCCCTTTTCTGCCCATTTGAAAACACATTTGAATAAAATAGAACAAAAAGCAGTTTTTTATCAGAGTACAGAGTTGTGTCTTCACGAAAGAAAGTTACATTTCCTATTATCTCTTCTTGTTTTTGCTGTGGAAACAATTCTCAGAATTCATAATCAGTTGAGTGAGAAGTAAGGTCAAGAATTCCTGCCATCTCTGCCCAGTGTTCTGTAGTGGAAAGAATCCCATGGATGTGAATCTGTCTGTGGGCTCTGTCACTTTTGGTAGTGACCTTGAGCAAGTTTTCGAACCTCTGACCCTCCATCTCTCCCTCTGTGGAATAGAATAGTGCCCACATGGCATGGGGTTTTGTGCAGGTGAAATGAATGTGTGTGCACGTAAAGTATGTAGTAGTGGGATTCAGAACAGTAGCTCCAAGACTGTCTCATCTCTGCAGCTTGTGTCTTACAAAGTTCATACCTGGATTCTAAATGAAAATACAGGCCAGGCATGGTGACTCATTCCTGTAATCCTAACGCTTTGGGAGACCCAGGAGGGAGGACTGCTTGAGCCCAGGAGTTCGAGACCAGCCTGGGCAACATAGTGAGATCTTGTCTCTAAACACACACACACACACACACACACACACACACACACACACACACAATCTGTTATCACACACACACATAGACACACACAATCTGTTATGTCCTTCCACATTTTGGAGGGCTTTCTTTCCTGCAGAATCGAATAATTGCTAAGCGGTCGGTGACTCAGTTAACACAGGTCTGTGTTTGTAGTCTGCACAGCTTTTTCCACACTAGCCAAATGACTGATGTACGGAGTGAGACTTCCTCCTCCTGTCCAGACTGCTTTGTTATACTTCTTCGTTGCAGAAAAGGTACCAGCAGCCCCGTAGATTTAGGGTTTTCTCATCTTAGACTTTTTTTTAAGCGGGGGAATTCCTGTTCCCAAATCCCACAACCCCATTAATGGTGTCTGAATGCAAAATTCTGCCTTTGTGATTTGAAGGGGTTTTTACAGTCTCTCATTTACAAAAGAATGACCCTGTGAAGCTGACGGCTCAGATCACTCTCTCTTTTTTTTCTGGTGGGAAAAACTGAAGCCCAGAAAGGTTGTCTGTTCCTTTATTCAACAATCATTTATTGAACAGTCACCACAAGCCAGGAAAAAATGTTCAGAAAACAGAGAGAAAAGCCACAGCTTCTTCTCGGACTGGTGGTGGAGACAGATAAGTCAACGAGGAATGTCAGCACAGGATGCTAAATGCTGAGACCAGGGTAATGGGTGAGTAGGAGAGTACCCAGCCGAGGCCTTAGGGTGCAGTCTGGCTTCTTGAAAGAGGCCCTTGTTTTAGAACCAAACTTCAATGGTACTGAAGGAGTTAGTGGGGAGAGGGAGCCCTGAAGGGACATACTCAGGTCAGTACTTTATACCTCTCTCTGGTGGCAGCATGCAGAGTGATAAGTGGCTTGAAGTGAGGTATCTATTACTGTGGTTCCAGGTAAAAAATATCATAGCCTTAAGCCAGGCATGGTGGCTCAGCCTGTAATCCTGCACTTTGGGAGGCTGAGGTGAGTGGATTGCCTGAGCCCGCGGGTTCGAGACCCGCCTGGGCAACTTGGCGAGACCTCATCTCTACAATAAATCAAAAACTAGCTGGGCGTGGTAGCGCGTGCCTGTAGTTTCAGCTACTTGGATGGCTGAGGCGGAAGGATTGCCAGAGCCCAGCAGGTCGAGGCTGCGGTGGCCGGGAGCGGCCACTGCACTCCAGTCTGGGTGACAGAGTGAGATTCCAACTCAAAAAGAAAAAAAAAAAAAAAGAAATGTCATAGCCTTAATGAAACAGGAGTGTGGAGGAGAAGGGATGGCTTCCAGAGGTATTGAGAGGTAGGGTCATTGTCAAGCTTCAACTGCCAGCAAACGTCCATCCTAAGGCTCAAGTCTCAAGCAACAAACTATAATGAATAGACAGCCCTTTAGGAGCTCCCAGAGGGTTCCATTGGTGGCAGCTGGCCTGTCTCAGCATCTTGACTATTTCTCTTCTGTGTTTTCAATGGATGTGCTTTAGGTCACCTGTGGTCACTGGTACTATTCCTCCCAACAATGGAAAATGAGGTTCCATTTTCTAATTGAACTAAATGGGGTGTGACTGAAGTTCATGGAAAATGGGCAACTCCATGTGTCATGAAGAGTCGGAGGTCCTTTCCAAGCTAACTCCATCATGTCCAACATGAATTAGCCCCATGTGTCTGCAGAGGGTTTGTCGTCCAAGTATTACAAAAACCAAGGGCCTCTCATCCTTATGAAACTAACTTTAAAAAAATACCCCAGCATTTGCCAGTTCAATAGTTTTGGACTGGCTTATGGGCATTAAAAACCTTTTCTATTAAGAGGAAAAACTCCCAGCCAGGCTAAGAAAGCTCATATCAAGTTTCGACTTGATTCATTTCAAAACCACCATGAAAATTGGGACATTTTCTTCGCACCACGATGGGTTAGTCATGGAAATTCTGCCTTAATCACAGCTACCATGGGCATAGTCATGAGGAGCATGCTCTGTGCCACTGAAGTGATGTGACAGTATTCAAGAGTTACTCCCCTTCACTGTCAGAAAGCAGAGGTGTGTTGCAGTTCATGGTCTGTGGAAACATACAGGGATGACCTCAGGTTCCCTTTTCGGCAAGTGACCTCATACTTGGTGCATCTTTTTCTCCGTGGCAGTTTGGTTTGGTTGCTGTTTCTAAAATGTGCTCTTTACAAACTAAAACTATAGAAAGTTAAACTTAGCAAAAATGTGCATTAAGGGGTTAAGTGTGACTCCCCCTGAGGGACTCAGACCCTCCTCTTACTCTTGAGAAACAGGAATGAGGCTGTCTCCTCTGCCATCTGTCATGGAGATGCTTGCTAAGCATGGCCAGGCTTCAGCATGCATAGGTCTTTTTAATGCAAGTCTCAGCCAGTTAAACAAAATGGGCCAGTCAGCCTTCTCCGTGGCCATGGCACAGAACGCCTCCTCCACCCTGAAGCTGCCAGCTCACATCCTGCTGGGAGCCACCTCTATAAGCTATGCTCCTGGTTTTTTCTTGATATAGTTTGTTCATCTGTATGCATGTTCCTTCATTGACAGAATAACAAACGTGTTTCCCCCAGGAATATTCTAGACTTTGAGAACACAAAGATGAGTTCCTGCCCTCCTGGGGCTCACAGCCTAAGTGCAGGAGGCGGACACCACACTCCTGAGTCATTTTGAAAGTACACTTCATTCCAGACTGCCTCCTCACACCTTGTCAAACCCTAAACTCCCAGGTGGACTTAATTAATTCAGTGGGCCAAGGAGGGTGAGTGGAAAGGGAAGATGGAGTCCTTCCGGGAGTTCTGATGAAAGTGTCCTGGTGTAAACTTGTCCACCCCTGCACGAAGGCGGACTTGTCAAGTCCATCCCAAGTGGGGCCTGAGGCAGTCCCATCCCCTCCCCTCGCTCCCTGCATTCCTCCTCCATCTCTCTCAGCACACTAGGTCACTTCTCAGGCCTCCTCCTTGCTCCAGCTACAGTGTGTCTGACCTGTCACCAATCATGGAGTGTTTGGCCACCACTTTCATCAAGTGCTCCAGCATCTCTGTTGTCCTCCAAATCGGGCCAGCACTCAGCCCGGCTCCGGAGGCCCCCACCGTGCTGATGAGCTCACCCAGGCGTGCTCTCAACTCACTGGACCCTGGAACACCCTGTCAGTCACCTGGTGGCCTTTCCACTCCACTGCTTGATCAAATTCTTATTTATCCCCACCTTTCCTCAACCCCCAGCCTCTGCTGAGCACTGCTTCTCAGCCTTTGCTGCATATTAACATCACCTGGGGAGATGGATGCCTACCGTGCCCAGACTGCACCTCAGACCAGTCGAGTCAATTCTGGGATGGGATCCAGGGATACGTTTTTATTGTTGTTTTTTGATCATCCAAGTGATGTTGCTGTGCAGCCAAGGTGGAGAATCAATGCTAATTAGCCTTGAATTATCCTTTTGTCACTTCACCCTGCTGAGGCTGTGCCTCCAGAACTTGTTTTTGTTTCTGGACAGAGCAATGATACAGGTTGCCCAGCTCTGCCCTGGTAGCGCCTAGCCAAGGCCCTTGGCAGCAGCCTGTTTGTCAAAACCTTTAACGGCCCTCTCTTTCCCCTCCTCCCCTGGTTGCCTCCTTGACAACTGCGCCTCGGTTTTGTGTCCTCTGTCCTCTCCCCTAGCCTTCCTCGGCCCCTCCTGTCCTCCCTAACCAGCACCCCCAGCAAACCTCCTTGTCCTGACCTTATTCCTTCCAGAACAGTTGGGAGTTTACATGGTTAACCTGCTAAACTCATTGCATGTAAAGTACATGCAAGGATATTTGTGCAGTGCTTTTCTATAGTAGCAAAACATAGGAGAAGGGAATGATTTGGAAATGAATTATCCAACAAATAGGGATTCATTAAATAAATCATGATTTGCAGTGCAATGGAGGATTATGCAGCAGTGAAAATGTTTATAAAGAATGTTTAGAGATATGGCTTATAAGTGAAATCAGCAGGATGCAGTATTATATTATGCTGGTATATTATATACAGCACAGCATGACCTATACTTTTTATAGAAGAAGGCCTGGAGGAAAATATACCAAAATACTGACAGTGGTTGTCCTGATGTGATAAGATTATAGTTGACTTTCTTTTGTTGTAAACATTTCACATATTTTCAAAAAATTATACACTGATGATATATTATTTTGTAATTGAAGAAAAAGTGATTCAAAAAGGCAAATTGGGGGAATATTAATGTCAGATGTTGGCTTTTTGCATCCATCCAAGTGTGGAATGGGGAATTTCTACTTCAGACAATATGGAGTGGCTAGAGGCAAGTCCAAGATTAGAGTCTGGAGGAGAACCCTTGACAAAAATAAGGTTCTCTTAAAAGAAAGGCCAGAGAGTGTGCACCAGAGAAGTACATCTCAGCATTGGGGCTCTTTGCCCTCCTCTGGCCTAGGGTCCTCCTGGAACCCTGCTTAGTCAGCTACAGAGGTAGTTATTTTATGAACCTCATTCCCGTGCTAGATGAATCGGCCTCCCCTGGGCCTCAGTTTCTCTTTACTCCATCCTGTAGATGGTTAACCTTTGGTTATACTTGCCTTACCCTGATAAGAGGAGTTTCTTCTCTTTTTTTTAAACAAGAGTTAATTGAGTAATTATTCATTCACCAGGTACTGGGATAATGGGATAATGTCACTTAATAAAATCCTAGGTGTAATTTAATGGCTTCTCCTGACTGGTGACTTGTGCTTGGTTTTGCATATTCCACTAAAGGAAATAGTTTGCAGGTAACTAACCTGCCTATTCATTAACAGCATAAAGCTATAACATAGCTAGACCACTTCTTATAACTATTAGCAAAAAAGTTCTCCTCAAAATAAGGGGTGGGGGGAACACACATAATTTTTTTTTTTTTTTTTGAGTTGGAGTCTCACTCTGTCACCCAGACTGGAGTGCAGTGGCTGCTCCTGGCCACCGCACCTCCACCTGCTGGGCTCCAGCGATCCTTCCCCCTCAGCCTTCCGAGTAGCCGGAATTACAGGCATGCGCTACCACGCCCGGCTGATTTTTTGATTTATTGTAGAGATGAGGTCTCGCCAAGTGGCCCAGGTAGGTCTTGAACCCACGGGCTCAGGCAATCCACTCACCTCAGCCTCCCAAAGCTTGGGATTACAGGCTGAGCCACTGAGCCCAGCTGCACACATAATTTTAACTTCTCTGTCCTGAGCCAGCATATTTGCAGTTATGGCAGTTGTGATCCTCTTTCAGCTCCAAGTAAAGACTATCTGATTAAAACTGACTGAAATAACAAAGGCTTGTTAATTTCACATGGCAAAAATTCTGGGTGCTAGATCATTCCAGGTTTAGTGGACAGCTCATCGGAGTTGTCACCCGAGCTCCTCCCATTGTTCTTCCTTGCCATCCTCAAGCTCGCCAAGAGCTTTGGCCATGCCTCTCCTCTTGGTCATAAGATGGCTGCCACAGCTCCAGATAGCCTGTCTTTACACAATAGCATCCCAAGCAGGAAAGAAGAGAGACACCAACACAAAAGGCCTTCTCCTTGCTTGCCTTTCTAGCCTGAGAGGAAATCTCTTTCCCATAGGCTCTCAATAGATTTCTCTTTATTTCTCGGTAACTCAAATAGGCTACACAGCCACTTCTAGACCAGTCATAAGCAAAGAGGAACAGGATTGCCATCATTGGCTTAGACCAAGCATGATTTAGACCAGCAACTGGGCACATTGTCCTGAAGCAAAACTGGGGCTCTGTTAGAAGGGAAAGCAGGGAACTGTTTGGGAAGGCAGTGCCTTCCATGGCATTTGAAACAGTTTACTTGTCAGAAAGAAATGGCGTTGTCCCAGTCACGAGCAATGATGGCACTCAGGGCTGGCCTTTCTCTGCCAGCCATTCCTTTGAGCATTACACATACATTCACACTTGGAGTGAAAATCACCAGAACTCTATGGAACTGTGTACCTGCTTGGCCTAATTATTTGTTGAACAGGGTGGCAAAAGCTGCCTTCCTTTGGACCCATGCCAGGTGAATGACAATGTGACTGAATGATTCTACGTTCATCTGTGCATCAGTCACTGAGATGTAAGCTTTCTGAGGGAAGAGCTCATTTCTGCTGTGTTTGTGGGCATCGCCTCAATATCTAGTGCTCTGTGTGGCACGAAATCATCTCTCAGTAACAGTGAATGAATGAGTGAACAAACTGGTGACTGAAGAAGATACTGTCTCCATTGAGTGATGCCGAATGGGGCCAGGCTCCGTGAATTCTCTGGAGAGGTAGAAGCTTGGTCTCTTCCCCTAGGGAGTTTTCAGTCTAGTGTCAGGGTGAAAACATATGACCTTACTAACGTGACACAACCAGAGAAGAAGCCTGCCTTCTCTTTTTATCTTTTGTAATCAATGCCTGGCATCCATTTGCCCATGACCATTGTACCTTGTGCTGACTGCCTTTTGTGTCAAGACCGCAAGAATATTCTGTCCTAGAACAGACTAGGATTTGTGGAAGAAAGAGGATTCTTCCTTTAATCCTCTTTCTGTAGCTTTTTAAAGATTTATGAGTATAGCTGTAGAAGGAGAAAAGAAAAATAATGTCTCTCTCTTCTCCATGCTATAGTTTGTGAAACTGAGGAGGAAATGATTATTTCATTCACTTTGAGCCACTTTATTGAATCACCAAAGGATGTAAATGACCTTTGTAAAAGATGACATGTAATCCAGACAGAAGGGATGATTGTTAAGGAAAAGAGGTGCTTGTAACACATTATAAGAAACTTTCTTCATTTAGATTTTTGCTCTTAAAACTCTGTTTTACTGTTGTTTTAGACCTAGAAGGTTTTGACTCCGTGGTGTCATCTACTGAGAAACTCAGTCACCCAACCACAAGCAGACCAAAAGCTACCGGGAGGCGGCCTCCATCCCAGTCTCTCACATCCGTAAGTGTCTCTTCATAGTGTCTCCTTACTTCTCTACAGCTGCAAAACAGGACAGATAAGAGACTTGCTAAGGACATCCGCAAGTGGCTGACTTGAGGACTCCCTGGGAGAGGGAGTCCATGCGACACACTACCAGCCAAGTGATTTCAGAGTTTTTTTGTCAAGCAGCATTTCTTTCTATTTGTTCTTTGTGTTTCTGCCATCAAGGTAGGCACTCCCTATTCCCACCTTCCTTTCTTCTCCTTCCAAGCTGATTCTTGTGTGAACCTGAAATGAAATCGGTAAGATAAAAAAAATACCATTTTTTATTGTGGGGTAAGGAGAGTGAGACTGGTTTGGGCTACCAACAGAACCTCACTAAATAAAGATCTGCTTTTCTTTACAGCACTAGGCGGTGACTGAGCCTTTATCTCTCAAAACCCTGTTGTCTGCACCCCTCCAAGGAATACCACACAGACCTTTAGGAAAATTTTTTTTAAGGGTTGGGGACTCGCTCTGTTGCCCAGGCTGGGGTACAGTGGTGGAACTGTGGCTCACTACAGCCTCAAACTCCTGGGCTTAAGTGATGTTCTCTCCTCAGTCTCCCAAGTAGCTGGGACCACACCTGGCTAATTTTTTAAGACTTTTTTCTAGAAATGGTATCTCACTATGTTGCCCAAGGTGGTCTTGAACTCCTGGCCTCAAGCAGTCCTCCCACCTTGGCCTCCCAAAGTGCTGGGACTACAGGGGCACGCCACAGCACGTAGGCAGTAGATTGCTTTTAAATATACAAGGCACCTGGTCGTGTAGGAGAGACCAATCAGAACCCTCAAGATAACCCATAGAAGTGTTTTGTTTGGGTCATTTTGAATAACTTCTTATTGTAAACTGATTATACATTTATTGCACCAAATTTGAACAACAAAATGTATAAAGAAAAAAGTTGCCTGTAATGCTGCTCCCCAGAGCCAATAAGTGTTAACCTCTTGCTGTATATCCTTAGCTTAAAAAAATTCTATATGTATATATGAAATTATTTATTTGCAAATGGGATTACATAGTACACATTGTTTTGAAACTTGCTTTCTCCCTTGTATTGTGTACCTTGCTCCCCAACTGTTACACGTTCTTTCATAATATCACATTTCATGGCTGCCCACTGTTCTGACCTATGCATATGTGAGAACTGATTTAACCAGTGTACTATTATTGGACATTTATGTTGTTTCCAGTTCTTCGTTACAAACAACACTCAAGTGAATGTCACTGTGGAAAAATCTTGATGCTGCTTCAAAATTATTCACTTGGGTAAACATCTTCTAAAAGTGGGTCAAGGGGAAATGCATGTTTTATTTTTGCCACAAGTTGCAATTGTCCCCTCCGCAAAGATTTATCTTCTACAGGTTGTGTATGTGAGATATGTGAGATTTCTCTCTCTCTCTCTGTGTGTGTGTGTGTGTGTGTGTGTGTGTGTGTGTGTGTGTGTGTGTGTTTTATCTATCCCTATCCCTATCCAGCATATTGCCTTATCCTGGCAGGTTTAAGTCCTTATAACCTCCACCTAGTTACACCACGAAATTAACCTTTTGCTGGTTTTGCAGGACACTTTGTATTTTTATGTTATCACTGATCCCACTTAATGCTGCTTCCTTGGAACCTCTTCTCTCATATCTACTGAGTTTGGAAATATGATTAAATCATCCCATTTTTTCTCTTTGTATAAGACAAGTCTAACTTTGTATTGATACCTTTTGGGGAAGAAGACTTGAAAAAATGGTTTGCTTTTTCATTCTTATATAGAGTTCTTTGCCAGCACTGTCTTCTTTCCCCTCTCCTTCTTAGCTGTCCACACCTCATCCCAACATGTACTCACAACCTATTTTTTTGCTCCTTAGTATCTCTGTATTTCAATTTTCAATCCTACCTCCTACATCTTCTCTCTAAATCCGACATCATTTTTTTCCTTCCACATTCTTCCTAACTCTTCAAAATCGAGAGAGCCTTGTGACTTCCAGAATTAAATACAGAGAGATTCAGTTACCATCTCCTGCCTCACCCTTGGTACATTCATCCCACGTCTGGTAGTTTGTATATAGTTGGGGGACCACGTAAGGGAATCTCATCTTCATTCTGACTTTAGACTACACAGTTTTTCATTCATTCATTCAACAGATATTTATAAACATTTATCCCCTTTGGGCTCAGCACTGTGCCAGATACCAAATATTCAACTGGAAGGAGAAGTATATTGTCACTGTAAGAAAGCTTACAGCATTGCAACTCAAAGTTTGCATTTTATATGGAGTCAATTTATTTGCAGACTTAAAACTGCAACTGTGCTTTAAAGAAGTATAATTACTATACAGTCTTCCCTTCATTCCCATCCATCCCCATTTGGGTGTGTATGTTGAGTTTCTATTTACTCTTCTTCCAGCCAGCACCTGTGGGTTTTCATAGCAAAATGGAGGATTGATGGAGATAGGCATATTCCTAAAAGGCCATTAGGGGGAGCTGATGGAAGAAATGCTCCAGTCATGATTCCCCCAGCCAGGGGCCTCTCACCCTAGTTGAAGCTTTTTATGTTTACAGATTCAAAGAGCAAGGTTTGATAGGCAGCTCATGAACCATAGGTTGGATAGGAGGAAACTAGCTTTTTGAATAAAATCTCAAAATGAAAGGATCCAGGCATGGCATGGTGGTTAAGCAGTTAAGCCTAGATTAATAAGAAAGCTTGGTGATGGTGGAGGGGATGTTATTCTAGGTAATTGGATTTTCAGATTAAATGAAGATTAACAAATAAGACCTCTTCAATTGAAAACTTTGCTTTAAAAGTCCCTAAAAATGTGTTAGGTTTCTGCCTTAGTAAGTAAACAAGAAAACAAACAATATTTGTGGGTATAACTTTTCTATAATGATACCAAGTGGACTATTTTTCCACTATTGGGGTAGAAGGCAGAGATGAGGTTGAATGTGACCTCTTCCAAAGAGTTCTCTGGAAGATTCTTCATTATAAAGGAATCTTTACTATAGGAACTCTTATTTTCATTCCCCCTTTCTAAAACAGGGAAATTCTAGCCCAGTAATTGTTTATGACCAAGTGAATTCTAGTGAGTTGCTTCCCCTTCATCCAGCTTATGACTGGTGGAGTGATCTTCACAGTGAGACAGAAAGAGAAGTGTTGTTCCCATGCTTTACCAAAAGATGCTGCCACTCTAAATACACTTCAGCGGATACAGACTCCAAAGTGGATGTTGCCTGTCTATGGTAATGAGAGCAGAGGTTTAGCAGCAGATACCAAAGTAAATATGAGCTTGTTGTACCAGTAGGCAGGGCTGTGCTCTCAGGCCATGGAAACACTGGTCGCTGGACCACAAGCTTAGTGATCCCTTGCCCCTGGAAACGGTTTCCTCTCAGACAAATCCTTTAAGGCACGTCAGGATGCAGCAGATTCAGTGATTCTGGAAAAGGGTCAAGGAAAAGGAAGGTGAGGGAATGGAGGAGAGACAGCCTCCTGTTGACCTATATGTTCTTTTCCAACAGATTGTGTGCTCTGGAAAGGCAGGAACTGTGTGCATGCCACTGCTGAGTCTACAGTACCAAGCTCAGGGCTTGGCACATGATAGCAACATTTTTTTGAGTCAGGGTCTCACTCTGTCACCCAGGCTAGAGTGCAGTGACACAATCACAGCTCACCACAGCCTCAATCTCCTGGGCTCAGGTGATCCTCCTGTCTTGGCCTCCGAAGTAACTGGAACTATAGGCACGTGCCACCACACCTGGCTAATTTTTAAAATTTATTCTTTGTGGAGACAAGGACTTACTATGTTGGCCAGGCTGGTCTCGAACTCCTGGGCTCAAGCAGTCCTCTTGCCTCAATCTCCCAAAGTGCTGGGATTACAGGCGTGAGCCACCGTGCCCGGCCAATAGCAAATGTTTAGAGAATGGAGGAAAGGGAGCAGGAAAGGATGGACAAACGGATGCTTACAAGGATGAAGTGATTGATGGGCATCTGTGGAAGGAGTTCTGGCTTAGGAGACTTTGCTTCTTATTTTTAGTTCTGCCACTAACCAGCTGTGCAACTATCTCTACTGCACAGATAACAGCACACTTTCAGCCTCACAAGGTTATAATGAGGAGATAAAATAGACGTGCCAAGTGCATTGGAAAGCATACAGGATACATTAACAAAAACTATATCAGCTAAGGTATAGTTCTGACAAAAGCACTTTCTTTTGACTTTATCCAGTCCTCTCTTTCAAGCCCTGATATCTTCGACTCCCCAAGTCCCGAAGAAGATAAGGAGGAACATATTTCGCTTGTGCACAGAGGAGTGGACGCGTCAAAGAAAACTTCAAAGACTGTTACCATATCCCAAGTGAGTGACCAGCCATGGCGAGGATGTCCCTATCATTTCTTGCATGTGCTCATGATGGTTATAAACCAAACAAGGATAAACAGACAGTGCAGGTGTTTGTCATTCTTCAGTGACAGTGATTCCCTGAGTCATCAAAATCCCTGAGGCGTGTTGCAAAGTCTCCAAAACTGGGCAGAATCCCTGAGTTACAAGTTCAGTTGTTTATTTTTTATATTTTTTTCTTGTGATTTGATCTCTTCATACCATCATGCACACATGCACAGATTCCATCACACACCACTACCATCACTGCAACCAAAACAACTTTAAAAGCCTTGAAGTGTCTAGAGAGAATACATTAAACATATTAAATACTTCGCTGTCTGCCCACAGATCTTGTCATTTATGTTCAAAGCTGGTCACAAATTATAGTTGCAAGATCATAAATATAAATAACTAATGTGGTCTCTTAAAGATAAAACTGATTTGGATTCATATTCTATATTTATAGTCTAAAGACATGTTAATTTGGTATAGCTATTTTAAATTATTGGTTTGTGAGAAACAAAGAAGACATCGTTTAACTACTGCATGTAACTTTTGAAGAGTACCCTATACAAATTTTGTTCTTCCCACGAATACAAACCAATTTGTTTTTTTGAGTCGGGGTCTCACTCTGTTGTCAGCTGGAGCATAGTGGTACACTCACGGCCACTGCAGCCTCGACCTGCTGGCCCCAGGTGATCCTTCCACCTCAGCCTTCTAAGTAGCTGGAACTACAGGCATGCACTACCACGGCCGGCTAATTTTTCTTTAGATGAGGTCTCACCAAGTTTCCCAGGCTGGTCTCGAACCCCTGAGCTCAGGCAATCCTCTTGCCTACGCCTTCCAAAGTGCTTGGATTATAGGCATGAACCATCGTGCCCAGCCAAACGAAGATTTTAAAAGTCTGTTTTCCGGAACTAAGAAAACCTAATCAGTTGGGATTATTTTGTCTCTGAACATTAGCAACTTCTTTCTGTCTAAAAGTAGAAAACTGTAGTCATTTGAGGCAGGAATTAGCATAAAGAAATCAAAGGTTACTGTGAGATTTTCCCTTTCTATAGATTTTAGAATTTACATAGATAGATTTTCTTTTCTTTTTTTTTTTTTTTGAGTTGAAGTCACTTTGTCGCCCAGACTGTAGTGCAGTGGCCACTCCCGGCCACCGCAGGCTCGACCTGCTGGGCTCCGGCGATCCTTCCGCCTCAACCTTCCAAGTAGCTGGAACTACAGGCGCGCGCTACCACGCCCAGCTAATTTTTTGATTTATTGTAGAGATGAGGTCTCGCCAAGTTGCCGGGGCGGGTCTCAAACCCGCGGGCTCAGGCAATCCACTCACCTCAGCCTCCCAAAGCGCGGGATTACAGGCTGAGCCACCGAGCCTGGCTTAGATAGATTTTCTTAAAAATACTACACAGTAAGCAAAACATGATCCTATACAACAGATCAGTGGTAATTATTCACAAAACTGAAGCATTCTTACTTTATAAAAGAGTTCTATTTGCATAAATTGGATTTAGACCTATTTTTTTCTAGTGACCACAGATACCTATAGTTTCCTTCTCTTGGACATCCCTGGGGTGTCTCTACAGTGACATCTACTGGTACACAGTGGCTTTTCACATTTCTGATTTGTGTAGTTCTATCCTATTAGCCTATTTCCTTTCCCTGGAGTTGTCATGTCGTGTTCTTCAGTGCTTCTAGAAATTCCACTTGAACTAATTTGATCAGGGAGTGTGGTGACCTATACTCTGTGAAGGCTTTAAAAAGTACTCGTTAGCAGAAATGGGCTGAGAGTGAGTCATATAGGAAATGCCAAGAGCAGTATTGATTCAAGAAGTGTCTGGAAGTCAATCAGTGTAAGGGCACTGGTGGGTCACAGAAGGTATGAGAGGCACATAAGGATGCAGGAGGGGAGATGAGGAAAGACATGAGCTCAGGAATAGATAATAAGCAAAGAAAAGAAGGAAGGGAGAGCGTAAATCTTCAGACTCTGGCAGCCACAGTCACAGTGCTGGGCTTGAGGGCCCCAGCTGATAGTAAGGTGATTGACTCCCAGTTGAGCCAATTATTAGCTATGAGACTTGGTAAATTACTCTACCACCTCTGTAAGCCTCAGTTTCCTGCTTGGCAAAATGCTCATGCCAATTGATCCTCCTTTAAATTGTCTAGCCGACATCCGGCATGTGATCCATGCTCCATAAATGTCAGTTCCTCTTCCCTCTTACTATAACTCCTACTAACAATAAAGCACAGGCTGGCGGATTGCTATCCCTGGCAGCAGAGAGCGCTTTTCCTCAATGGTAACTTGGCAGAGAAAAGGCGAGCAGAGAGGCTGGGAATGATGGCCCATCTGCTTTTGGCTCTCTCTGCCCAGTCTCTCCCTGTAGCACAGCCTGAATCCAGACTGTGCCTCGTGTGCCAGCCGAGCCCCTTCTTGGCTCCTGCCCTGGGGTGGCCGGCTGGGCGTCTGCTGCTGGAAGGATTCCTGCAGCCACATTGCCAAGCTCCTCACCCCTTTACCTCCCAATGTCCTGGCTCACTGCTTTCTATCCTCCCTACCTACCTACCAACTCCCTGCTGGTATTTCCTCCCCTGGACCTGCCAGGTGCCCCTCTTCCCATGACCGTCTCGCTTTCTGGGCCCTTCTGGCCTCCTCAGGGCAATTCCCCATCAGGCTCCCCCCACCCGTCTCCGCCATCTTCAGCCCAGCCTTCTACTGGTTCTTTCAGCAGCTCAGGGTCTCCTCCATCTTGGGAAGTACACAAAACCCTTCTCTGATCCTGTCTCCTCCTGAGGCTTCTGCATGAGTACACTTTCCACCCCGCTCGTGTCTTCCCACCTCAACTAAAGTTCTGGAAAGAGAGTGCTAAATGTGTAGGCCACACCCCTCGCCTCCCATTCAGGTACTGATTGACAGTGATCAGGTTTCTGTCTCTCTTGTTTCACCAGATGGGCTCCCCCGGTTTTCCTCTCAGTACCCTTCACCCATTTACCCCACCATTTTTTTCTTGTGGAAATTTCTGTAGAGGGTTTCCATAAGCTAGTCTCCTCTTCTGGTCTCTATTCATCCTTCGTTTACCCCTCTTTCCCAAATACCAGGGGCTCTTAAAATTCAGTATGTCTAAAACTGAAGTCGTTCTCTGACCCTTCAACCTGTTCTTTCTCCCATGAAAGGAATCACCCTGATGCCTGGTTCCTCCACACCCCCCGCCCCCGGCCCTTGATCTGTCCTTCCTCCTTCACTCTCTATAGCTTGTTCAGGACCACATCCCCCTGGCCACATGAGGGCAAAGACTATATCTGCCTCACCCACTCTCCACCCCAGAACCATAAATGATGCCTGGCACTCTATGGAGTGCACCTGCCTTCGTCACATCTTTCAAGGTCGACTTATCTCTATCTTCTTGGCCACCACCTAGGTCAAAACCTGACCAACTCTAGCTTTCATTGTATAAGTCCCAGCAGGTCTCTCTCACTCCAGACCCGCCAACTCCTAAACCCTTCTGCAGCCAGGGTGATTCTTAGCACAGCAGACTATCTTTTTTCACCCTTTCACCTAGCCCCTTCCACTTCCCAGTTCTCCCTCCCTAGCTCCTCTGCCCCCTGATGTTCTAGCCGTGCTTCCAACCAATGTGTCTTGCTCTCTGGTCTCCAGGCCTTTGCCTGGTATGTTCCCTCCTCCTGTAGCTTCCTCTGGCCACTTCCTAGTCCTCCTCCAAGAAAGGGCTGTCAGTGCCTCCTTCCCAATGCCTGCTCTCCTGGATGGTTGGCCACTTTTACATGTTTCTGGGCTCTCTGTGCTTAACTCCCTCTGTGCAGTGTTCCCTCTCATCTGCAGTGTGTTGGTTTGTCTGTCTGTCTACGCCCTGCTGGGTTCTGAGCTCCCTGAGGGCCAGAAGAATGCCTTAATGTCTTGGTCACTTCAGAGTTTGTTGCACCTGGTAAGTAGTTGGGCATCTCTACATGTATATTAAACCAATTAGGATTGGTCTGTCCAGAAACAAGGCCAAATTTAAAATACATAGAAGGTAGCACTTGGGTGGGGGGTGGGGATGCTCACCCCAAGTAGGCCCTTCATGGCTTGTGGATGAAGGAATAAGTGAGTGGAGTGGTAGAAAGAGGCAGGGACAGTGATGTTGATGGAAGGTTTGACTAACTAGGACAGGGAGGCACAGCACATGAATCCCTGGCCCTGAATCCTTCCCACCTTCCCTCATCACAGGTGTCCGACAACAAAGCATCCCTGCCGCCCAAGCCGGGGACCATGGCAGCAGGCAGCAGTGGGCCAGCCTCTCTGTCCTCAGTGGCGCCCCCCTCCCTGCCATCCTCTTTGGGAACAGCTGGACACAGAGCCAACTCCCCATCTCTGTTCGGCACTGAAGGAAAACCAAAGATGGAGCCTGCAGCCAGCAGCCAGGCGGCCGTGGAGGAGCTAAGGACACAGGTCCGCGAGCTGAGGAGCATCATCGAGACCATGAAGGACCAGCAGAAGTGAGTGCCCGGGGACCCTTTGCAGCCGCCAGTGGGTTGCTCTCCACCAGGCCAGAGCTTAGTTCTGAAAGCTTGGGTCCCAGCCTACCCTGGAGGGTGGGCCAGGCCTCCCCAGTAGGGGAGTGGTATGGACCCCGAGAGGCTTACTTTATACTTAAATTATGCTGTGTGCTTATGCTAGACCTAATGCATGCAGGAAGGGCACCAGAGGGCAGACAGGGATGAGTCTGTTGTAAGAACCGATACTCTCAGCAGGCTGCTAGAAAGAAAATTCTTTAACTCTCCCCTAAAATATAGTATGTATGTATACCACTTCTTAAATAATCCCAACAGCCAGCTTTTCCTCTAGCAACAGAAAAAGTGGCAATTTCTTCACTTAGCTTCCAGATGAAGTGGTTGGCCTGCATGGAAGGGCTGTGATTATGAAGAAGATGCAGTGAATCTTGAAACCTGAGACTTCATACTCAGCAAGTTGTTCTCACCAGGAGACTCGAGGGCCTTTCTCTATGCATGTCTACATACATACTCTCACCGCATCTCTAATCCTCAAGAAGCATTTAGATGGGGAGAAAAACCTATCCACACAAATAAATATCATACATACATATCACCCGGATGCGATTTGCAATGACATGACTGGTAGGAGGATTCAAAGTAGGGAGATGCTTATCTGAGTAAACAGAGGCTCAGAGAGTTTAGGGATCAGTTAGCCCTTTCTTGAGGTTATCAGGGGAGGGTATCTCAAAGAAGTATTTCCAGAGTGGGATTTTGAACAATGATCTAGGATGGCCAAGAGCAGACCACTTTAGCGGCGGGAACAGCCCGCAGAGTCCTGGGCACATGGGACTGCCTGGTAGGTCAATGCATCCCCAAGTGACTGGCGTCCTTGGATCAGGAGGTGCCCAGGCTGGTGGTGGGAAATGAGACTGGAGTCCTGCAGTCATGCCTGGAGAGGGAATCTGGGGCTGGTAGAAACCTGTCACCCACCTCTTCCTGAAGGGCTGAAGGACCCTGAAATGTTTTGTGATCACTTTGGGTTCAGCAAAGTTAATTTCTTCTCTGAAGGACTTTTCAGAACTTTCACTGTCCATTGGAAGGATGAAGGGGTTAGCATATGCAGTGTTTCTCAAGCCTCCTTAATCATAGAACCCCTTTTTTTCTAGAGCACCCTATGATGAGTGTTCCATGGAACTCACTTTGAATGGTGTGACTCTAAGCAGGTTCTACTACACTCAGGTTGGGAGGTATCATATGAAATTGAGGCCCCTTGGACTTACCCTTGCCTGAAGAGACTCATCTAATAAATATGCAGGACTGGCAAGATGGTACTTGGGAGGGTCTCCTGGGACGACCAACCAGGCTACCTCTAACTCCTTAAAGTTCCCAACTCCTGTCTGGCTCTAGAGGTTACAGGTTTGAGTACCCAAAGACCCCATCCATGTGCAGGTGACATGTGCCCCTTGCCTAGATGGTGAGCTTATGGTCCCAGAAAACCCACAGTATTGGTTCTCAGCCTTCTAAACAGGACCATCATGGAATCAAACTGGCTTGATCTAGGGCTTTGGCCCTTTGGACCCTCTGAGAGGTGCCTGGAACGTCTGAAATGGCCTGTGCTTTGGGCCTGCCACACCCTGTGTTTCTCCCTCTACTGTGAATCCTACAAATCATTGACCAGAATTGCCCTTCCCAGACATTTCTTGAATCAACACCTCATAGTAGCGCCTCTTCCTAGACCTAGCTTTCGCAGCCTACCTCGGCCTGGCCTTAGTAGCTAGGGTCAGTGGGTCCCCTCTAGTCTCTTGTCTTAGATCTTGGAGTCACTTTCCTTTTAGCCTTTGACTCAAGTCCATGCCAACTTTCCTCATCTCCAAATGCACTGGTTCTCACCTTCCTGCATCTGCCTTGGCTTTTCTCCATCAATTTCTCCATCTTTCTTCCTCCTCATAGACTTATACCCATTTTTACTAGTTCAAGTTTTAGTGACTTTTTTTGGATCACCTTCCCCAGTTAACCCCCCCCCCCCCACCTGGATCACTCTAGGCTTTGCCTGCCAGTCTTCCTGGGGTTGTACCATGCTTAGGATCTCACCTTCTTTCCTAAGCCCTAAGTAGTACCCGCTGAGATATGAGTGCATAATGTATGCTTGAGTATATACAGTAATGAATCACAACGTGTTAGTCTCGGATAACCCAATGTGTTAACAGCAGGGCCAGGACTCTGTCTCAAGTATAGGGACCATTATGGTACTCATCTGAAGTGAGTAAATACAATATAACTTTTACCTTATTTTCTGCAGTGTTTATGCAGTCTTTGGTTTAACATTTTTTTCCCAACCTAATCTGGTAAAAATGTATATGTAAAGTGGAGCGTTTGATACCTTAGAATGGAGGACAGCTCTCTGCCCAGTGTTTGGATGATTGCAGTGTCCTAAGTATGGAACCCTGACTTTACAAGGTGATTATTTTGTTCCACTTCATTATTTAATGATGGAGAGGACATTAGGCCCTGGCTCCTAAGTCATGCCTGCCTCTCTAGGACATGATTGCCATATCATTAGTTCAGTTATTTTACCTCTAAGTGGGTCTTACTATGTAGAATTTTGTGAGAACCAGTGAAAACATACCAGTAACCTTTTATTAATTTAAAATTCTCTTGAAAATAAAGGAAATATAAATGGAGCGGTAAGAATATCCATGATAAAAATTGATACATAAGTACTTTTTTTTTTTGAGTTGGAGTCTCACTCTGTCACCCAGACTGCTCCCGGCCACCACAGCCTCAACCTGCTGGGCTCCAGTCATCCTTCTGCCTCAGCCTTCCAAGTAGCTGAAACTACAGGCATGCACTACCACACCCGGCTAATTTTTGATTTATTGTAGAGATGAGGTCTCACCAAGTTGCCCAGGTGGGTCTTGAACCCGTGGGCTCAGGCAATCCTCTCACCTCGGCCTCCCAAAGTGCTGGGATTACAGACTGAGCCACCAAACCTGGCGCATAAGTACTTTTAAAGCTCAGTGATCTTGCAATGAAGGAATGGTTTAGAGGGAAGATGACAGAATATAAGCCTAGATACCTGAAATCTAGTCATTGGGTAAGTCAGGCCATCACACTCGGCCCGTGTCCCCATCTTCTTCTGGGAAAAGACTGGACTAAGGGATCTCAAATGTCACTTCCAGACCTACCACTTGACAGCTATATATTTGGGCAGAGGTAGTGAAAATAACAGCAAGCCTTTCTGTCTGGAACAGATTTTAAGCGATGCAAAGAACATATAATGTTTTTTCCACATTTTCTTTGTAAAAGGGTCAGATGGATTTGTAGTATAATAAGAGGTTTCTGATCTCTTATTGGAGAATTCTGGGCTTATGTATAATTGCACTGCCATTTGCTTTTCAGACGAGAGATTAAGCAGTTATTGTCAGAGTTGGATGAAGAGAAGAAAATCCGGCTTCGGTTGCAGGTGGGTCCCTCAGGGTCCTGCTGCCCGTGAGACCTGGGCTCAGTGAGAGTGGGGCAGAGTCAGGGCTTTATTTTAAAAATAAATGATTGTTACTTCTCTGCAGATTTAGATACATTTCCTTTGATAATTTTCCTGGGCCCCTTTTAGAAAGCCCAGTAAGGGAGTAAGGGAGACATTAGCAAATGTGCCTCAAATTGGGTTTTTCATTTGGAATTTTCTCTTAAACATCTCCCCTGTGAAAAGCCCTTCCCCCACCCCATTTCCAAGAGGCCCCATTATAGTATCTGCCAGAGGGCATGACTCTGTGGGGAGGAGGGGCTGTTGCCAGCTGGCTTCTGTCATGTGGTCACCGGGACCCCAGGGACCACAGCTGTCCACATGCGGTAGTGCTGGTTCTTCATCTCTTTATTTCTCCCTGACGGCCATGTCAGTCCTGCCAGGGCATCAGAGCTCTGTCCCCTGTAGCCTCTGACCCAACTGCCATTTACCAAGTGGCAGAGAATGTGTGGGAGTTACAGTTGACCAGAGGTGGACTTTCAGCGCTCTTCCAGTTGGCACCCTTGGTGGTGATAGGGACCCATGCTGCTTAAAGAAAGGATTGGTAGCTGCTCGCCATTACTTTGAGGGTGCTGACAGACACTCTCTTGAGCCAACTGCAGCTACCTTCCAACACTGCTAGCCGGCCCAGTGTGTCAGGATCACCTGCTTTGCCCTCTGGCTAAGAAACTGGAATTATTGCTGCTTTTGATGAGCTTTGCACCGTGGCAGCCTGAGAATGAAAACACCCACCACTGCCTAGTGCGTCGTGTCCGTGTGCCTGTTCTCTCTAGGTTTATGTCATTTCTGACATTGCTATCGATTATTCATAGATGTCATTTCACCCACTTCTACTTTAAAACGGTCAGGTTGCTTATTTTCCTTCAGTCAACCAGGTTGATAATCTTTCAGCTTCTATAAAACCAGCCAACTCATTATGACATTGTTTCATTCTTTTTTTCCTTTCTAGATGGAAGTGAATGACATAAAGAAAGCTCTTCAATCAAAGTGAATACTTGATAAATGAAATGTCACATTATTCATCCTGAGTCTGAGACTCAAATTTTCTGCCCCAGCCAAAATAATCTTGTGCCAAAAGATTAAAGGTTTGCCTCAACATGTCCCTGTTTGAAAGATTAGCACAAAAGTCTTGATAGCACAACACAAATTCCATCCAAGAGGAGAATCTTCCCCGTGGTATAGTCCTGGGGCTGGCACTGGTTGTGACTTACACAGAGCAAATTGTGCTAAAGGCTTTTCTACTTTGAGATCTCATGCGAAACGAAAACTCAGGCAGTTTAGTCCATAGTGGTACTATTTTGATGATATTTTCCATTAATAAAATGTAATTTCCAATTATTCGTTTACAAGCTTTATAATTTTATGATTTTGTAATCGTGTTTTGTCACAGATTTCCCCTAGTGTTTGTACTACACGTAGTCAGAAGCGAGCATCCCGTTCTTTTGCTTTAGGCTGAGAGCTGTCTCGCTTTGTGTTCCCCTTTAGGATTCTATTACATATGCAATTTTAGGTCCAACCTGTCCCTTTCCCTGCCAGCAAACCCCACCACCCTAAGAGAAATATTAGCTTATATATGATGGTATATTTACAAAAAGAGAAAGAGAAAATCTGGTATTTGCAATGATCTGTGCCTTCTTTTTACCACCCTCTTGATTGGAGCTTTTGTGATGCAGCTACCATGATTCAAAAAAATAAAAAAAAATTTTAAAAATCTACCACTTATCTAAGTCCACTAGAGGCCACTATCTTCAAAGCTTCTCTCACCCTAGCCAAAGGTCAAAAGAGGAGACAGCTGTGAAGCCAGGAGTGTTCTGTGGTACCAGCTGTGACTTTTAAGTTTCTCCTAGTTTTAGGTTGTTCATGAAATTAGAAACGTCATCCCTGCTTGATTTTTCATCAGCCAAGTTAAACCCCTGCTTCCTGTCCTTTGCACCTTTTGCGTGAACAGAATATGCATTATTAAAGCAAAAATAAATAAAAGTAAAATGCAAATTAAAACAAGGGGGGGAAAGTTGTATTATTTCCTGCACTGGGTTATCCGTGTGTGTTATTGTTTAAACTGTATTCACACAGTGTCATTTGCCTTGCTCACTTGTAACCCCTTCCTCTGGCCCAAGAGAATGGGAGGAGGGTCTTGTTGAAGTGTAGCCATTGGATCTCTCTTGCATTTATGGAATTGCTTTTTCCTTCCCGAGGAAACTGATGTTTGCTTGTCTGCTTTATCTTTGTAGCACATGAACAGTTCAGCCTTAGCCTATGTAACTGTTTTCTCATCCTTAGCTGAAAATAAAGGGCATACTGTATTGCAAGATTGTTCAGGGGGTAGAGGTGGAGGAGGTGGTCCCTTAATGGCCCCTGAAGATGTCTGATGTGTTTCTCAAAAGCTGCTTTGTCTATTTCTTGAGTTTTACAGTGAAACTACTAAATATGAATAGATTTGCACAACTACAAAGAATGAGAATTGATAACACTGAAGGAGTGATGCAAAACAAATCACCATATGTTATTGATCATTGATAGTATTACAAATAAATGTCTCTTCCTCTCTCCCTTCCCCTGCCTTCCTCTTGCTTACGTGCTCATCCTTGCTGCTTGAGGCTGTCACTTCCCTCTGAGTATTTACAGAGCCCTAACACCCAGGTCTTCCTGGGGTGGGCACAGTTAAGGGAAGGGAGTACGTAAAGAAGGAAACCTCACACCCTTCATTCCCATGTCTGGATATATTGCCTTGTCAGCAGCCTTGGGCTCATTGTGCTTGGGACCAGGAGTGCCAGGTTTCCAAGGGCAGCAAAGAACATCCCTAAACCCCTTGGCTGCTGTAAGCATTTCTGCGTGAAACTTGAAGATTTCAGAGACTTCCCACCACCTAATAAGATACATATGAAGATTGGTTTGTTTGATGTTTGAATTTCTCACTTACTCGTCATGAAAATCTCTAATAATATAGTTTTATATAATGTGTATTCAGAGTAGGATTGTTAATAACTGAATTGAGAGGCTGGAGTGCCCTCATGGGGCACTGGCAACATGGAATGTAGAGGGCTGATATCTTCCCCTCACAGAGGCCATTGGCTTCCTTTGTATAAGGAGAGGGAGAAGCGATTCTAGAGGGAGAAGTTGGCATGCCCAGCTTCATTACTGCCCTTTGGGCTAACCAGCAAGAGGATTCTGCATCATGGAACCGAATGAGCCATTACCCCAACAGCCACCATCTTTACTCCTTACAAAATGGACCCATCAAGAATATTGAAAAGCTTGGAAGTATCACTTTTGAAAAAATTCTTTTGCATTCAGCATGGACTCGACCAGGCATCTATGGAGATTATTTTTTTGCTTCATTTTCTAAAGTTGTATTTAGAAAAGTCTTAAGTATTGTGCTTTGTAAAGAAGATGATTAAAATGAAATTTTGTGAAAATATTTTTGTTCAAAGTTGTCATGGTCCAAGAGGGATGATTTCTTGGAATATAAACTTTTTCTCCATGTTACACAATTTGATTACTTTCATAGGAAGGTCTTTAGAAGGCATGGAATATAGTGCCCTCCCATCTTTCCCAAGGGAACAGAAATAATTCATTAAAACCTGTGCCTGTGAATTCTGTTTTTAAAATTGTTCAATTTTATACTCACATCCAAGCAGAAAATGCTAATTAGGTATAATTTAATTTTAGCATAAAAATTATTTGAATAACTATGTAAAGCCACTTTCATTCACGGAGCCCACTAGGTAGCACACTCAAGTACATAATTTGTTTTCTTCCATAAGGACATCCTGTATCTACCATCACATGTGTGTCTTTGGTTACTAACAGCAGGGTTTTATTTTCTTTCATAACCCACCCCCTTGATGGGAAAACTGCAGGTTGTATAATTTATTGCTCACAGTTGCTATGGTCTGTATAAAAATAACCACCAGGTCCCACAAAGACCTTTGTTTTGTAACCTGGGGTCATCATAGTCCCCTTTTTTGGTATTAGACTAGGTTTTTAGTCCTTGAGTTATTTTAGCACAAATTAATGTCAAGATGTTTTGGCACCAAAGGGGCTTGGTGAAAGCTTTCCTCTGGTTTTGTGCAAATGAAAGCCATAACAAAGCAATGTGTGCGTGGGTGATGGGTGTTCAGCATGACTGATGGTGGCGTCCAAAAGAGAGAAAGAAGCCTTGGTGCTTAGGACCTAACTCCAGGGAAGAAAATGCTGTTCCCCAAATTAGCACTAATGAAGGAGCACATGGCCAAGGCAGAAATAAATGTCAGTGGTGTACAGACAGGGAGGGGTCGGGTCTCTCTTAAGGGGATGAACCTTTCTTGTCATTCCCAGTTCTGTCCCTAGGGTCACCGAGGCTTGGTTCCCAGTACGTGAGCAAAGGTGGCCCCTGCAACCAAGGAGAATCCATAAAGTATGTGCACATCCCCAAGAGGTGGCTTTATTTCATGCCTTTTGAACCGACCCCAAATTGACATAGTTGTAAGGGCAGTCCCTTCCCATAAACAACACTGCATGCTTGTGAATTGAGAATTCACGGTAAAATGGGTTGTTCCTTTTTTCTTGTTGGAGCAATAGGTGATAACTTCAACCAAACAATGCAACAAGCAGGTTGTAGCTAGAATTTTCTGAGGAGAAAGAAAAACAAAAGACAAGCTGAATTCCTGGTGAACCAGCTTCATGGAGTCATTCTCTTTAAATGGCAACACATTTAATTAGGCAAATATAACAATGTCATCTCAGTCTTGAATGCTTTTTCCTCCCCACCCATCCCTATAGAATGTTACTAGTTCTCCAGCAACCTAAGATTTGTTGTCAAGTTTTGAGGTCTTTGGTGAAAAGGAGCCTTGGAAATGCAAATTTTCATTATAGTTCCTATTCTTTTTTTTTTTTTTAAAGTTTTAAGGGGTTTACAAACCAATTTTTAAACTAACCAAGCCAATAAAGCATCCTGAAACCAAATAGAAAAACCATGAAGAAATCAATAACATTTCCAAGGTTATTCCCCCAAAGAAAAACAGATGTCTTAGGAGAAATAGAGTGGATTCTTTTCAAGTCTTTCTCAGACTCAGTCTCAGAAAACCAAGAATTTGGCTGGGGCTGAAGCTCTGCCCTTGGTTGCTGAAGGGAAACAGAAAAATAGGGAATGGATATCTGCATGAAACGCCCATCCATCCCTGTGCTGTGGTCCCAGGTGGCACTCGGAAAATGTTCTTGTTTGTTCTTATTCAGGGCAATCTTCTTGGAGGAAGTGAACCTGGAATGAGAATGACATGGGTTGAGAGAGAAAAGAAGTCTCAGAGGGCGCTTCAAGCCTGCAGGTAGACCTGACTACATCTAGTGTTGAGAATCTGGGAGAGTGTGATGAGGAAGATAAAGCAGGGTGGAGGTGAGGGTGACAACTTCCATAGTAATAAAGGACTGCTCATGTGCTAAGGATGCACCCTGTTGACAAGTGCCCTACCAATGAATCCTCCATCTTTAAAAATGTTTAGAGCACCAGTGTAACGACTGTAGGCCCAAATATCACCTTGAGAATTTGTAAGTCGTTTTTTTCTGATTATGAAGCTAATATAGAACAGTAGAAAATAAAAAATATAAAAAGAGCCGGGCTCGGTGGCTCAGCCTGTAATCCCGTGCCTTTGGGAGGCTGAGGTGAGTGGATTGCCTGAGCCCGCGGGTTCGAGACCCGCCTGGGCAGCGAGACCTCATCTCTACAATAAATCAAAAAATCAGCCGGGCGTGGTAGCACATGCCTGTAATTCTGGCTACT
>NW_007246038.1:210036-219420 GCF_000164805.1 Carlito syrichta
ATATATATATAAAAAGAAAGCAGAAATGATACTAATTTCATTCAGAAACAGATTTTAATTACTTTGGTCTCTTAGTGGAGGTCCTTCTGCATATATAGTTTTGCAGCTTGCTTTTTATACTTAATATGATCATTTTTTGGTTATTAATTATTTTCAAAAACATGATCTGTAGTGGTTGCATAATATTCCATTTATAGATATGCCAGAAAATATTTGACTAATCTTTTATCAAACATGTACAGAATGCTTATGATGATGTGCCAGACGCCATGATAGGTGCTGAATGTGACATAGTCCCTGCCCTCAAGGAGCTCAGAATCAAGTAAGGGGAAGTGGGCAGGTAAACAGGCAAGTCTTCCTCAGTATAAAAACATGACCACAGAGAGAAGTTCAAGGGCCTTCGGAATTACAGAGGAGGGGTGCCCACTGGAGCCTTGAGGGTGAGAAGGTCAGGGAAGGAAGGGCATTTTCCATTAGCTTTTTTTCTTTTAAAAACATTTTTAGTCAAACATCTGTGTCTGCATTTCTGATTTATCCTTAAGATAATTCCTAGAAATGAAACATGAGTATAAATTACCTGAGATTTTTAGCAAAAATAATCTTTGCCTGATTGCAAACATAGTTGAATTAACATTAGCATATAACAATGACTAACCACCCATGTTCCCTGAAAGTTGTATTCACTTAAACCTCGGTGGATCTCAGGTCTGGATCTCTTTTTTCTAGCTGGTCACTGCTCAAATGTCAGCTCAACAGAGAGGCCTTCCCTAGTCCCCTAAATAAAAAAGCTACTTCAGCTCTGATTCATTCCCCTGACTCTCCATATGAATATCCTGCTTCATTTATTATCCTCACTCACTCTTGTCTGTTTTGTCTCCCCTCCCTAGAATGCAGCCACCATGAAGACAGTAACTTTTTCTTCACTGCTATATGCCCAGCACCTAAAACGTTGACAGATATATAGTAATCACTTGATGCAGATTTGACTGAATGGATGAATTGGTCATTGTGCCAAATGGAATTTATTCTATAAATGTGAGCAGCCCAGTTTTACCTTTATTAAACCTCTAGCACAAAACTGGAGCATTAAGGAAGATCCATGATAAAAGAAACAGATATGAGGAAAGGCTTCAGAGGCACTTTACTTGTATGTGTGTCTCAACCAACACCCGGACCCTAAGGAGAGTACTTCTTGCATCATCATGGTCCTCAAAAATATGTAGTCTGCACACTATTACCTCTAAGACTGCCGTCTGCTATTTAGAAAATATAGCTACCTCTGTCTTAAAACATGTTATCTTTTCTTATATTCATTCTGGAGAAAGTGAGTTCTTTGCCAACACTTTACACTTGACACTTCTCTGAGGTCGACTGAGAACGTAACTGATGCCTTTCAGGCTAACCATATGCCCTCAAAGTGAAGAATAAGTGGGACATGCAGATGAGCTCTGGGCCTCCAAGAACTGCCACAGGGCAGTGGTTCTTGGAATGCAAACCCAGAAAAGCAACATTAGCATCACCACTGGGGAACCTGGTAGACGTGAAAATTCTTGGGCCTTGCCCCAGACCTACTGAATTAGAAACTCTGGAAAGAAACCCGGCAATCTGTGTTTTAACAAGTCCTTCTGGTGATTCTGATGCACACTCAAGTTTGAGGACCACTGCCATAGGGATATCAACTCCCAGTGAGTTGTATGTAGAGTAACCCACAGCAATATTTTCCAGAAATCTCTAGGTGGCCTTGGCTGAAGCAAAACAAGGTGCACTATTCAAAAATGATGTCATAGTCTATTAGGTTGAAACATATGAAATTGACATTTTTAAAGGTCAAATATGGTTGAATAGGGCTTCCAGTTTCAGCTCAGAGAGGTGAAAAGCTGCAAAAAATCCCCTTCCATGCTAACAATAAGAGAAAAATCTAGACAGACTGGAAATTAAAAGACCTGAGATTGAAGAGCAAATGGCCATTTCAAATATTGGTTGGGAGAGAGAAGGAGAGAGAGAGGCACTTCCTATAAGACATAAGATCTGAGTGTTTGCTTACCAAGGGCAAAAGCCACCAGATGCCACAGAAGTAGGTAGGCAGATCAAGTCAGAAAATTTAACAAATTCCTGGAGGCTGAATGTAGGCTAGATTGAGGGTGTGAAGCTCCTGGGGGGAGAGGTTCCCATCCTTCCTCAGGCTCTTCCTCCAGGAACCCAACCTGGCTCTCACAGGTAAGACCAGGGAAAATCCAGAGAAAACTATTCATGCGCTTCTCCCTTAAGGAACAAAAGGCCTACTCTGCAGAGGAAGGACATGGTCTGAGGGCATTGGTGAAATACCATTGCAACCGGGGGAGGGAAGTTCACCCAACTCCAGCTCCCCCATCTCACCTAAAAAAATATTTAACTTTCAGAGAAAAGGGTTTTAAATCTGTAGACTGAAAACACTGGTGTATATCCACTGCAGCTGGGGAAGGGAATGGGGGAGGAGCTCTGTCCCTGGAGGAGAAACAAGCACTTGTGAAGGCTACACCAGTGAGATACAAGCCCACTGTGCACTCCACATACTGAAGCTTAGAATATTAGAGAATCCCCCCTCCTGCTGCCACACAATCCCACCAGCATAACAAGCCTCCAGAAATAACAACAGCAGAAAGAATGGCAAGAGACAAACTGAGGAGCAGCACAAAGGGAAGTTCAAAAGTCAAGAGAGGGAACCAAAAAAAAAAAAAAAATCACTGAAGAAATTTGAAATTTGTAATGTTCATAAGGAAAACCTCAACACAGCCCAACTCCTGGCTAGATTAACCTAAAGTGCCACACTAAAGGTTTACTTATCTTGGTATCTGATGCCCTATATAAAATGTCCGGTCTTCAACAAAAAATTACAAGGCATGCCAAAAGGAAAGGGAAAGCAGTCTGAAGAGACAAGCAATGATTAGATTCAGATATAGGTATGGCACAGCTATTGGAAGTCTCAAAGAGAGAATTTAAAATAATTGTGGTTGCTATGTTAAAGGCTCTTATAAAGTAGACATCATGCAAGATTAGATAGGCAATTTCAGCAGAGATGGGAACTATAAAAATCAAATGTCTAAGAATAATAATTAAAAAATAACCCAAATAAAGAATATCTTTGATGGGCTCATCAGTAGACTTGAATATTTACATTTACTAGAATAAATAGAAAAACTAAAAAAGATAAAAAGAGAGAAGGCATAAATCACCAAATCAAGAATGAAACAGAGTATCACTACAGATCCTGCAGCCAATGAAAGGATAATAAATATGAACAACTTCATGACCATAAATTCAACATTTTGGAAGAAATGGACCAATTCCTTCAAAATTGCAATCTACCAAAGAACCAAGATGAAACAGACATTCTGAATAGTTCTATAGACATTAGAAACAATTGAACTTGTGATTAAAATCCCCTGAAAAAGGTCCAGTTGGTCTCACTGGAGAATTCTACCAAATGTGTGAAGAAGTAACACCAATTTTACACAATCTTGTCCAGAAAATAGAGGAGAACAGAATAGTTCCCCAGCCATTTTATGAGGTAAATATTATCCTGGTATCCAAACAAAGCAGTACAAAGAAAAACTACAGATCAATATATCTCATGAAACTAGATGCAAAAATCCTCAATAAAATCAAGCATATCAAAGTGAGCTATGTATAAAAAGAATTATACACCACAATCAAGTAGGATGTATTCCATGTATACAAGGGTAGTTGAACATTCAAAAATCAATCGGTGTAATCCACCATATCAACAGGCTAAAGAGGAAAAGTCACATGATCATATCAATTGATACATAAGAAGCATTTGAAAAAATCCAATACCTGTGGACAATAAAGACTCTCAGTAAACTAGATACAGAAACATTCTTGACGTGGTAAATGACATCTACAAAAATGTATGACTAATATCATACTTAGTATGAAAGACCTGAATATTTTCCCTCAAAGATCAGGCACAAGGCAAGGATGCCCACTCACTATTCTTTTTCAACATAGTACTGCAAGTTCTAGCCACAGTAATAAGGTAAGAAAAAGAAATAAAACTGTCCGTATTTGCAGATTACGTGACTGTCTACATGGAAAATCCCAAGAAAACAAAACAAAAACCTCCTGAATAAGTGAGCTCAGTAAGGTTGTGTAATATAAATTCACACAAAAAGTCGCATTTCTATGTGCTAACAATGGACATGCGAAGCTTGAAATTAAACACAATACCAGTTACGGTCACTCTAAAGAAAAGTAAATTCTTGGGTATAAATTTAACAAAACGTGTCCAGTATCTGTATGCTAAAAATTGGAAAATTCCAATGAAAAAAATCAAGATCTAAATAAATGGAGAGGCATACCATGCTCATAGCTTGGAATGCTTAACATAATAATGATGTTAATTCTTTCCAAATTGATCTATAGGTTTAATAAAACTCCTATAAAAATCCTAGCAAGTTTTTTGTTGACATAGACAAGTCTATTCTGAAATTTATACAGA
This sequence comes from Carlito syrichta, assembly GCF_000164805.1. NCBI lineage: Eukaryota > Metazoa > Chordata > Mammalia > Primates > Tarsiidae > Carlito > Carlito syrichta. Next base: position 214,535 of record NW_007246038.1, read on the forward strand.
AAAACACAGACTTTAATATAGCTAAAACAATCTTGGAAAATAAAAATATAGGAGTAATCACTCTACCCAATGTTAAGGGCTACTATATCGTTTCAGTAATGAAGATAGTGTGGTAATGGTGGAGGGATAGACACATAGGTCACTGGAATGGAATAGAAAACCCAGGAATAGACTCACATATGCACAACTGATTTCTAACAAAGGGGTAAAAGCAATTCAGTGAAAGACACATAGTCTTTTGTCAAATGATGCTGGAGCAATTTAAACATCCACAGTCAAAAAAATAAACCTCAACTGAAGCCTCATACCTTATACAAAAATTAACTCAAAATGAATCACGGACTTAAATGTAAAATGTGAAACTATAAAACTTTTAAGAAAGAAAAAATAGGCGAAAATCTTCAGGCCCCAGAGCCAAGCAAAAAGTTATTTAATTTGGAACCAAAAGCACAATCCATAAATTTTTAAGAATTGATAAATTGGAATTGTCAAGATTAAAAACTTTTTTTCTGTCTGTGAAAGACTCTGTTAAGAGGATAAGTAGACAAGTTACAGACTGGGAGAAAATATTTGCAAACCACATATCCACCAAAGGACTAGTATCTAGAATATATAATGAACACTCAAAACTCAACAGTAAAAAAAAATCCAGTTAGAAAATGAGAACAAGATACGAACAGACATTTCACCAAAAAAGCTATGCAGATGGCAAATAAGCACATGAAAAGATGTTCCATATCATTAGCCATTGGGAAAATACAAATCAAAACCACATCTATCATAATGGTTTTTTTTTAAAAGTGACCACACCAAATGCTGGTGAGGATGTGGAAAAACTGAATCATGCATATATTCTGGTAGGAATGTAAAATGGTATAGCCCCCTCAAAAGACAATTTAGCAGTTTCTTTAAAAATTAAGCATGCAACTACCATATGACCCAGAATTTGCACTCCTGAACATTTACCCTAGAGAAATGAAAACTCATGTTCACACAAATACCTGTACATGGAAGTTCATAGCAGCTTTATTCATGATAGCCCCAAACTGGAAACAACTAAGATGTCCTTCAAACGGTGAATGGTTCAAGAAACTGGCATAGCCATACCATGGAATACTACTTGACAGTAAATGGAATGGACTATTGATATACGCAGCAACTTGGATGACTCTTGAGGGAATTATGCTGAGTGAAAAAAAGAACCCCCAAAAGTTATATACTGTGTGATTACATTTATATAACATTCATTTATTAGTATTATTTTTTGAATCAGGGTCTCACTTTGTCCCCCAGGCTGGAGTGAAGTGGCACAGATCACAGCTCACCACAGCCTCAACCTCCTGGGCTCAGGCAATCCTCCCCTCTTGGCTTCCCCAGTGGCTTTGGGGAAGGTGGACTGTAGGCAAGTGCCACCATGCTCGGCTAATTTTTTGATTTTTTTTGTAGAGATGAGGTCTTACTATGTTGTCCGGGCTGGTCTCGAACTCCTGGGCTCAAGCAATTCTCCCTCCTTGGCCCCCCAAGGTTCTGGGATTGTAGGTATGAGCCACCTTGCCTGGCCTATACAATATCATTCTTGAAATGACAAAATGATAGAAATGGAGAACAGATTAGTGGTTGCTAGCAGTTAGGGATGCCGGGTGGGTGTAGCTATCAAAGGCAAGAGGTACAATCTTTGTGGTAATGGAGCTATCTTGTATCTTGATTGTTATCAATATCAATATCCTGGTTGTGTTAGTGTACTATGGTTTAGCAAGGTGTTATCATTGGGGCAAACCGGGTCAAGGGTACACTAGACCACTGTGTGATTTGTTACAACTTCATGTGAATCTATAATCATCTCAAAAAATTTAATTAAAAAAAGTCTTTTAGCCGGGCTTGGTGGCTCAGCCTGTAATCCCGCACCTTTGGGAGGCTGAGGTGAGTGGATTGCCTGAGCTCGCGGGTTCGAAACCCGCCTGGGCAGTGAGACCTCATCTCTACAATAAATCAAAAAATTAGCCGGGTGTGGTAGCGCGCACCTATAGTTCCAGCTACTTGGAAGGCTGAGGCAGAAGGATTGCCGGAGCCCAGCAGGTCGAGGCTGCGGTGGCTGGGAGCGGCCACTGCACTCCAGTCTGGGCGACAGAGTAAAACTCCAACTCAAAAAAATAAAAAATAAAAAAAAATAAAAAAGTCTTTTATACACACAAAACATTAATAGAGACAAAAGGGGAATCCTCTGAGAGAATCATCAGGGTAGAGAGTAGCCTGGAAATTTTGCCATGGAGAAATGATTGGGTCTGGGAGGTGGGACATCACCTGAAAAAAAGAAGACCTAAGGGCAATTCTTAGATAACTGTCACGTGAAAGAGGAATTAAATTGTAACCAATGGATAGAAGTCAGAAAGAGAAAATTTCATCTAAATATATGGCAAAATTTTCCATGACACCCCTCTATACATTAGGGCAAAATGGTTTCCAGGATGTGTGCTTATAAGGGGCAAGTCAAGGGTAAGAATGGGACAATTATTCAACCAAACAGAAAAGACTAATCCAGCATTTTGCCATTTTCTTCTCAGTGGGGTTAGGAAAAGGAGGAAGGACATCAGGGGAAGGGACTGGGGCACGCTCCAGGTGTACAAATTGCTGGAGACAATGAGAAAGTGGACTCTGTGTGCCAACTTTGGGGAAGGTGCTCATTAGCTGGATAAATGCTAGGTTCTTTACTCAGTGGGGTCTATATTAAGTGGAAGACATTATTCAAGCCAGAATTCACAGCTCCTGTATGTCTCACTCAATCAGCAGGAACCAGTGAGAGCCGAAAGGAACTCAAGAGGATTGCAGTGGAGACAACAGCAAGACGCTGGCAAGTGATTTTGAAGTGGGCATCTTTGCCCTTCTGAAGGCTGTGGCAGTCACTGGAATAATTTCAGATGAACAGGCACATTAGGAAAATTACTATTATTATGCATTACAAGGTTACAAAGAACACATGTCCTTTTATAGCATCACATGAAAAGTCTTAGAACAGAGGTATTGGGAATTTTCCCAAGCTTTCCTTTCCCAAACGAGTCTGCGTGTTCTCACAGATTTCCTCAGAGCCCATTTTCCATATATTGACCACAAAAGAGGATGCACATCGAGGCCACTTGTAAAGTTTCTGATTCCTACCAGGGCTAAAATCAGGGCAGGATTTCTTCAAGGATTTCTACAGGCAGTTTCACTTTCTTTTAGGGTGGGACCTGCAGGTGGGGTGAATTGTATTATTCTTGAAATGTGAAGATAAACTGAAGTGTTGTTTTATAAATTAAGTCTTATCCTGCCTGTGTCAAAATGGCTTGTGATGTGGTGCAAGACAGTGAAAAGATAACCCACAGAATGGGAGAAAATTTTTGCAAATCACATATCTGATAAGAGACCTGTTTCCACAATACATAGAGAACGCCTACAACTTAATATTATAGACACATTCAATTAAAACGTGGGCAAAGGTTCGAATAGCCATTACTCCAAAGCTGTTATATAAATGGCCAATAAGCACACAACAAGATGCTCAACATCATTAGCCATCATAGCCATCAGGAAAATATAAACCTAAACCAGAACAAGGTACCACTTCACCCGCTAGGATAGCCATCAACAGAAAACAAAAACATAAAAACAAGTGTTGATGAGGATGTGGAGAAATTGGAACCCTCATACACTGCTGGTGGGAATGTAAAATAGTGCAGCTATTCTGGAAAAACAGTGGGAGTTTCTCCAAAGATTAAACATAGAGTTGCCATGTGACCAGAAATCCTGCCACAGGTATGCACCCATGACAAAAACCAATGTCCACATATAGTATGATTCCATTATTTAAAATGTTCATAATAGGCAACTCTATAGAAACAGTAGGTTGGTGGTTGCCTCGGGCTGGGGCTGTAAGGGGGCGCTAGGGAATGGAGTGTGATTTCTTTCTTTCTTTCTTTTGAGTTGGAGTCTCACTCAGTCACCCAGACTGGAGTGCAGTGGCCGCTCCCGGCCACCGCAACCTCCACCTGCTGGACTCTGGTGATCCTTCCGGCGATCCTTCAGCCGTCCAAGTAGCCGGAATTACAGGCATGCGCTGCCATTCCCAGCTGATTTTTTGATTTATTGTAGAGATGAGGTCTCGCCAAGTTGCCCAGGCGGGTCTCGAACCCGCGGGCTCAGGCAATCCACTCACCTCAGCCTCCCAAAGGCGCGGGATTACAGGCTGAGCCACCGAGCCCGGCTTAAAGTTGCTATTTTAAAAGAAAAATAGCCTCCAAAACTTGTAACAACATCCAGTGCATTTTGTCTTTAAAAAAACAATGATTTTACCTGCAGTGGTAACGCTATTTTAAAATATTTGAATGTAAAATTGTGAGATGCATAAGATTCAGAGTGAAGACCCCTTTGGGTATGCAGCATTTCATTAGTCGGATCGGTAGCGTACTTAGAATCTATTTTTCAGGCAAACCAAGTTGTGCTGCCGGTGCCTCCCGGTGCTTTTGTCAAGGTCACGGTGAAAGCCAGGACGATCCAGCCTTCAGGACAGGGCTCAGGAGGGTCATGCACTCGACAACCGGGTATGAAGAATCCAAAACGAAGCGTCTGCTACTCATCCCAATGCTGGGTTAAAACACGTCTGTGTTGAGTTTGGAACTGAATGTTTATATACATCCAGTGCTTTGAAAGAGTTTTTACCCTGCTTGAAAGCTTCAAGTTGTTTTGAGAAAAAATAAATTGGGTTTCCTCATGGTGGTCAGGCTAGAGCGATGCCACACACAAAAAAAAAGTCCTGAAATTCCGGATTCAGCCAGTCTCTGGGCTCTGAGCGCTGCCTGGAGGAAGCGGCAGGGGGCGCGCTCCCCCCTCCTGCCCTGATGACCTTTCCAGGC
>NW_007246038.1:219527-220190 GCF_000164805.1 Carlito syrichta
CTCCCCCGACCGGGGCCCTCGGGGCGGCGGGCGAGTCCCCTCAGTGCCCGCTGCCACCGGGGAGCGAGGGCGCAGTTGCGCCAGTGGAGCCCGACGGGGCGGCGGAGGGCCCTGCAGGCGGCGGCGAGGGCAGCGGTGGGGGCGGGCCACGGCGGGCTCTGCGGGCAGTATACGTGCGCAGTGAGAGCTCCCAGGGTGGCGCGGCTGGCGGCCCCGAGGCGGGGGCGCGGCAGTGCCTGCTGCGGGCCTGCGAGGTCGAGGGCGCTCACCTCACCTCTGTGCCCTTCGGGGAGCTCGACTTCGGAGAGACGGAGGTACTCGACGCCTTCTACGACGCAGGTGAGGACGGGTGCACTTCGCCCCCACCTCCCTCCTGCTTTTCTTACCCTGCAGAAGCCTTGGCACCTGCCCTGTCCCCCTTACTTCCTCCTGGTCTCCTCTCCTAGTCTCCTCCTCATCCTCTCGCCATCCTCCCTCTCCCTCCCTTACGACGGGATCGCCCTACCTTTGTGGGAGGGTACAGTAGGTGACATGGTACCCTTTTACAGATAAGAAAATATAGACCACAGGCATTTAGACCTCTTTAATTCTTCAGTCTTTTTAAACATCAGATAATAAACAGCCGATAACCCAGTAACGATGCTGAGCCCTCCCCCCCCCCCC
>NW_007246038.1:220745-223929 GCF_000164805.1 Carlito syrichta
CCCCCCCCCCCCCCCCCGTTATCCAACTTTTACTTTCTCACCCTGGCATGTCTCTTACTGCCGTGGGTTCCAATGCAGGATATATATTGGAATCACCTAGGGAGCTTTTAAGACTCTCCATGCCCAGACTGGATCCCAGACCGAGGATATCACCTGAGGCCTCAGTAGCATTTAGTGCTTCCCAGGTGATTCCCTGCTGCTGCCAGGAGTAGGAATCAGTGTCTTCCAAGTATGTGTTGTCTCTTCTTAAAAATACCCTAGTGTTCTTTTGCAGCACTTTAATATCTGCCCCCCAACACACGCTGACAGTGGGGTGTGATCTACTACCATGCGGCAGATATGTTTTATCACATAATGCACAGCATTCACAAGTTCACTGTCTCCACTGCTGAAGTGGGACACTGGCTCTCCAAGCTCACTGAAGTAAGTATTGCCATAAGTATCCAGGCTTAAGAATAGCACTTGGGTTGTCAAGAGTTTTTCTTGGTGTGGAATGGATTGTTGCTTGGTTGTTTTGTTTACTGTGCCTTTGGTGACAAGCCTTTGGCAATTGGGTGACATTCATAAGCACTATATATGAGACAGTAATTATGTGGGAGTCCTTGTGCCTTAGTTTCTCCGCTGGTCAAAGGGAGTAACAGTACCTAACCTAAAGCTAAAGGCATATGACAGAGTGAACGGGGAGCTGCTTTGCTGTCCTAGGTTTATTACGATTCATTCTGTGCTGGAGGCAGCGCAGATTAGTTTTTCTTGCAGAACAAATCCTCCCAGCTGGAAAGGGAGTGGGTGTCAGGCTTGTTTAAACAAGTGGCAGCTGGACCCGTTGAAAACACTCTCCTGATTTTTCCGACCATGCTGAGTATACTCTTCAGCACAACATCTTTTTAGAAAAGTTGTTCAAGAGCCCACTTCATGTAGAACCACACCGTTTTCTATTCATTCTGCTCCAAGACTGAAGTTTGAACAGACTCTTCTCTGAGTGGTTCAATGTCCCTTTTGCTGTTAGGCACAGCACCATCCTTCTGCCTGCTGGTGCTGCTGGTGGTGCCGACTGAATCATCTGTGTGCAGTGGCTTAGCTTTTCTGGGGCTGTGTGTGTACACATGTGTGTGTGGCAAATGTTTACTTGCTAACAGGGCTCCTTCTAACAGGTTAGGTGTAGAGCAGTCGACATCAAATCTCAGACTTTTAAAAAATATTATTTTATTTTAAAGATGTGGGGTACAATTCAGGGTTAGGTATACAAATGTTCATTATGCAGGTACCCTTGTTGATGAGGTGTGCCCCTCCCTCCCCTGGCAGTTTCCCTCAACTGCCATCCTCCGCCCCAGTTTCCCACTACCTCCTATGCCTTTCTTATATTATTATAATTGTTTGAGGTCTGCTCATGAAATCTCAGACTTTAAATTCCATAGCTGCACTGCAAGCATATTGCTCACTCAGAGTCCAGATTGCCTTGAGATTTGGGCTGTACCTCCTTTGGTTAACCTTGTCCTGGTCTTGAGTAAATCATTTCTCAATACATTATAATTATTTTCATGGGCTTGAAAAAGGATAGACACAACTCTAATAAGTGGATTTATGGATTAAACCATGCCCCACTGCCACACACAACTCCATCCTCTCCAGGTTTCCTCATCTCTCATCTTTTTTTTTTTTTTTTTTTTTGATTCCGAGTCTCACTCTGTTGTCTGGAGTGCAGTGGCATGCTCACGACCACTGCAGTCTCGACCTGCTGGGTTTAGGCGATACGTCCACCTCAGCCTTCCCAGTAGCTGGAACTACTTGCATGCACCATCAAGCCCGGCTACTTGTTTTTTATATATTGTAGAGATGAGGTCTCACCAAGTTGTGCAGGCTGGTCTCAAACCCATGGGCTCAGGCAATCCTCTCACCTTGGCCACCCAAAGTGCTGGGATTCTAGGCGAGCCACTGTGCCCAGTCTGGTTTCCTCATCTCTACCACTCACAGTTTTTTGGCATGTCCACCAAAAGGATGGGCTGTTGCTTTGGCTACTTTGTCAAAGTTCTAAAACCATGCTGTCCAGTTAGGTGGCCACTAGCCACACGTGGCTGTTTACAATTAAAGTAGCTAAAATACACTCAACGTAGTTCCTTAGTTGTGCTAGTCATGTTTAAAGTGCTCAGTAGAAAATAATAATAATTTAAAAATAATAAAGTGCTCAGTAGGCATGGATGGCTCTGGTATGGGACAGTGAAGATATAGAGCCTTTGCAGAAGGTCCCAGTAGACAACGCTGTTCTAGAAAAAGACTTGTGAAGGAGGAGAACAATGGAACTGTCCCAGGTGTGTTTTAGGAGCAATCATAGATGTGAAATTTAAGCACTTCCTGTCTACTGTTCTCATAGTAAGTCAAAGCTGGGTTTGATTGTGGCTTTCCATCTCCTTGTACTGTTTTAAGGGTCCTATGTGGGGTTTAAATCTTGAGGCCATATGTCACCATTGATGGGGTGGGGGTTTGATGAACTGCAGGCAAGCCGCAGGCAGGTCTTATGCCTAAACAAGGGCAAGTGAACGTTGTTGTGAAACAAAACTGCCATGGACCCAGAGGGGTGGGGCACATCCCATTTGGTTTGTTTTAATTGTGACAAGATATGCATAACAAAATTTACCATTTTGACCATTAAAAATTTTTTTTAATCTTAAATATGTGGGGTACAATTCAGGGTTAGGTATACACATGTTTGCTATACAGGTACCCTTGTTGATGAGGTGTGCCCCCACTCCCCTGGCAGTTTCCCACTACTGCCAGTCCTGCCCCTGCCCTCACCTGCCAGTTTCCCACTACTGTCAATCCCTTTCTTATAATATTACAATAGTTGTTCAAGGTCCGCTTATGAGTGAGAACATGTGATACTCTGTTCTTTGTTTTTGTGATAGATCACTCAATATTATGGACTCTCATTCCGTCCAATTTGCTGCAATAATAAGTTCATAATTTTGCATTTTGACCATTTTTAAGCGTTTGTTTCAGTGGCATTAAATATATTCACACCATTTTGCAACCATCATCAATATCCATCTCCAGAACTTTTTAATTTTTTAATTTTTTTTATTTTTTGAGTTGGAGTCTCACTCTGTCACCCAGACTGGACTGCAGTGGCTGCTCCCGGCCACCGCAGCCTCGACCTGCTGTGCTCTGGCGATCCTTCCACCTCAGCCTT
>NW_007246038.1:223949-284065 GCF_000164805.1 Carlito syrichta
CCAGGTGGGTCTTGAACCCGCGGGCTCAGGCAATCCACCCACCTCAGCCTCCCAAAGGCGTGGGATTACAGGCTGAGCCACCAAGCCCGGCCAGAACTTTTTTTTTAAGGACTGTTTTTTATAGTAGTTTTAGGTTCACAACAAAATTGAAAGTACAGAGAGTTTCCATGGACTCCCCTACCCCCACTTACAACCTTCCCCACTATCAACAACCCCCACCAGGGTGGTGTACTTGCTACAACTGATGAGCCTACGTGAACATTGGCAAGGCATAATCCCCTAAAGTCCTTAGTTGATATTAGGGTTCACCCTTGGCGTTGTGCATTCTGCATGTTTGGATGCATGTATAATGACAAGTATCCAGCATCAGAGTGTCATGCAGAGTATTTTCACTGCCCTAAAAATCCTCTGTACTCCACTTATTCAACTGTTTGGGTTTTATCATCCCAAACCAAAACAATGTACCCACTAAACAATAACTCCCATCTTTCATTCCCCCCTGCCCCTGATAACCACCATTCTAATGTCTGTCTCTGTGAGTTTGCCTGCTCTAGACATTTCATACAAATGGAATCATATAATATTTTCTTTTTGTGTCTGGCTTCTTTCACTTGGCATTATGTCTTTAAGGCTCGTCCATGCTGTAGTACATTTCAGAATTCAGTTCCTTTTTAAGGCTTAATGATATTCCCTTGTATGGATATACCATACCGTTTATTCATTTATCCATTGATGAGCATTTGGGTTGCTTCCACATCTGGCTATTGTGAATAGTGCTGTTATGACCATGGGTGTACAGATGTCTGTCTGAGTCCCTACTTTTACTTCTTTGCGGTGTATATCCAGAAGTAGAATTGCTGGGTCATATGATAATTATATGCTTAATTTTTTTTTTTTTTTTTGGATTGGAGTCCCACTCTGTCACCCAGGCTGGAGTGCAGTGGCATGCTCATGGCCCCACCCCAGTGTCGACCTGCTGGGCTCAGGCGATCCTTCTGCCTCAGCCTTCCAAGTAGCCAGAACTACAGACATGCACTGTCATGCCCGACTAATTTTTTAATTTATTGTAGAGATGAGGTCTCGCTAAGTTGCCCAGGCTGTTCTTGAACCCGTGGGATCAGGCGATCCCCTCACCTTGGCCTCCCAAAGTGCTAGGACTACAAGCTTGAGCTACAGTGCCCAGCCTATGCTTAGTTTTTTAAGGACAATTCCATTTACTTTTTCTTTTTTTTTTGAGTTGGAGTCTCACTCTGTCGCCTAGGCTGGAGTGCAGAGACATGCTCATGGCCACTGCAGCTTCGACCTGCTGGGCTCAGGTGATCCTTCCACCTCAGCCTTCCAAGTAGCTGGAACCACAGGCAGGCGCCAGCACACCCAGCTAATTTTTGATTTGTTGTAGAGATGAGGTCTCGCCAAGTTACCCAGGCTGGTCTCAAACCCATGAGCTCAGGTAATCCTGTTACCTTGGCCTCTCAAAGTACTAGGATTATAGACCTGGCCTCCATTTGCTTTTAGCAGACATGGTGGTCATCTCTGGGTGCCTGTAGGCCATAGACGGACTAGATTTTATTTTGTTTTATTTTTTAGCATGTATCATTCATCATCAAAGAGTGGAGTCTTTTATTTGAGTTGGAATCTCATTCTGTCACCTAGGCTGAGTGCAGTGGCACGGGCACGGCTCACTGCAGTCTTGACCTCCTGTGCTCTGGAGATTCTCCTGTGTTGGCCTCCCAAAGTGCTGGGATTATGAGCATGAACTATTGTACCTGGCCAGCAAACACTGGAGTCTTGAATTCAGTCAATCGCTCAGTTACTTCCAGTATTTGGAGAACAAAATATACCCTTTTCCCCTAGGGGGAGAAAACCTTTTGTTTAATTGCCCACCTATCTACTTTAACAGAATTCCTGGTCATGACTTCAGCTGACGTATGGTATGTTTGGTCGGTATTTACCTGCATAGCTTTTTCTCCTCTTTTTCAACTGCATGCTATGTGTCCTTCCTGGAGGTTCTCAGCGCTTCTGAACTTATTAAAGACTGAGACATCCTATAGGAAGGAAATCTGTGTGACTCTGTCTCACGCTTTTCCAAATGTTTTGATTACGGAGACTTTAATTCTCCCAGGATGCTATAATTGAATACATTTATTGTAGTAGCAAATCTTTTTTTTTTTTCTCATAGCAAATCTTAAAATGAGATCAGGACTGGTAGAATAGGATACATTTGTCTTCTGGGAGTATACCTTTTGTTTACTCTTTGGTTAGTTTGGTGGTTAGTTAATGATCAGTCTAAGTGAGGGCCTCCACCTAGATGCTAATTAGCAGCCTTCTAGAGTTACCTATTAACTGCTTAAATGACAAGAATAGCCCACCTGATCAAGCACTGTCCATAATTGCCCTGAGGCACAGGCACAAGTGATCTTCCCATTCTTGTGTCTGGCTTTGCCTAACTTTACTCTTCTGCACCTCATTTAAATATCACTTTCCTGACCCAGGGACCTTGCTTCTGTTTTGTTTTGTTTTGAGACAGGGTCTTGCTCTGTTACCCAGGCTGGAGTGTAAAAGTGTCATCATAGCCCCTTCCTTGGCCTCCCAAGATTCTGGGATTACAGGCATGAGCCACCGTGCTCTGGCTTATGCTTCTGATTTTTCTTTTCTTCAGTTATGTTGATAGTGATATTAAAAGTTGTGGAGTGTTGCCACCTACGACAGGGGATCTTTGTATTTCCTGAATGTTGATTTTAAAAAAACCAAGATTAGGGCTTCAGTCTTCAGATTAGTCATTTGTCTTGGCTGTATTCTGATTATACCTTTTTTTTCTAGCTGACTTGTGAAGAGTCAAGGAGAAAGAAAAAAAAGTCATTAGGGGATATGAAGTGTGGCTGAGATAGCTAGGTGACCGCTAAAGATCTGTGCTCCCAGCTGTTGCTGAGAACCGAGGCCTACATTTCCCAGCATCCTTTGAGTCTAGGTGGGATGTACAACTACTTTTGCCCAATGGAATATAAGTAGAAGTGATATCTGTCACTTCTGGGCTGAGTGTTGACATATCTAGTAGGCCTTCCCATATCCTCTCATCCCTTTCCATGGTCTCTGTGGGGACCTGAGAGGCCCCCTGTAGAAAATGGTGGTAGCACAAGATAGAATGTGGCTGAATCCCTGAATTACTCTTTGCAGGACAGCTGTTGGAGGAGGAACATCCACTTGGAATTTTGCATAAGCAAAATTTATTTGATCAGGTGACTGAAACTCTGGGGTCTTTGTTTAATAGTGATAAGAGAATGCAATGTAGTTAGGCCAACTGCTAGAACATTGTCTCCTAATATTACAGAGCCATAAAGAAAGACAAACATATGGACTTCGCAACAACTTGGATGGATTTAGTCTATAATACTCAATGATCTGTTACAGAAACAAAGACCAGAGTACCACATGTTCTCACTCATAAGTGGACCCTGAACATTTGCCATAATACTATAAGAAAGGGATTGACAGTAGCAGGATACTGCGGGGGGTGGGGTGGAGACAGAGGAAACACAACATCAATAAGGGCACCTGATCTCAAACCAGGCAAAGTAGGTACCAAAGGGAGGCCTAAACTTTACCTGTGTGATGTCCACTTGTATACCTACTCCTGAATTTTACCCTGCATTATTGAAATAAAAATATATATATTAAGAAATTGTCTCCTAGATGACGCATTACAAAGAAAGAGTCAGGCCATGGGTCATCTCATGTCATGGGTCATCATTGTTCATAATATATGCCAATCACAGGGCCCCTCAAGATGCTGCTATAGTCTAAGGAAATAGAAATGAAATGCTTGAACCATCAGGTTAATATTAGCAATGGGGGACGGGATGGAGGAGGGGAGACATTTTCTTCCTTCACAGTTTCACCAGTTTTGGAGGCTAGGTAACTTTTTTCTTTTTGTATTAAGCGATACTGTAGTGATTCTGTTTTTATCTAACAGTGATATTGGACTTTCTGCATAAAATAAGATATGTAATGGGTTAAACTAAGGCTAGCTCTAGCTTTCCTTGCTGCCTTTCATGTGGGTTATGTCTAGCTTCTCCCTCTGTGGTGGTATTTCTGTATTCTTTATTAGCTTGATGCGTGGCAAAGATGATGCTCACCACACATCTATATATGAGAGGGACCCCAAAAACCTGGACTTTATTTATAAAAAATTGTGTATTCTTACAACTTTCAGTCACCTTCAAAGTATTCTCTGTTTGATGCAAGACACCTATCAAGATGCTTTTTCCACTGCTCAAAATAGTTTTTGAACTTGTCAATTTTGATGCCTTAGTGCTTCTGCTGTTTTTTATTTTACCTCTTCCACATTGGCAGAATGTTTCCCTTTGAAGACTTTTTTCATCTCGGGAAACAAAGAGTCACTCAGGGTGAGATCAGGTAAATAGGGAAGGTGGGGCATGGGGCTCGTGCCATTTTTGGTCAAAAGCTGCTAAGCACTCAGCACTGTGTGGGCAGGTACATTGTTATGGTGGAAGAGTCAGTCACCTGTTTGCCACACCTTGGGACATGTCTTCCACAAATCGTGATGCAACCTTCTCAAAACTTCCAGATCAAAACTTTGGTTGACCATTTGATTCAGAGCAAGAAATTCCGAGTATACTACAAGGGGCCCACCCTCTAAAAGATAATTTTGGTTTTTTGAAAAAATCCCTCCTCGCATTCTTCCACATTTCCTAATATCCCTTGGGCCCTTGTGGCTGGTGCTGGCCAATACAATGTGCAGCAGCAACAAGCATCATTTTGGGCTGAAGAAGTTAGATGTTGTACATCCTTCATCTCTCTTTGCCTCTGTTGTGGCAAACTTGAAGATCACGTGTTCAGGATGGCAGTTAAGCCACTGAAACCTTGGGGAGTTACCTGTTGTGGCAGCATAGCCTAGTTTATCCTAATACAGCCTGCTGTTCATTCTTCTAAAAATGCCTAAATGCATCTCTTGGTTCAGCTCAATTCAGTGGACTCAGTCCACATGTGCATTTGCTCCTGCTCAAGAGGGAGCCTGAACGATGCCTTTAGACTTGTTATAATGTGCTGTATACTCTTGCCTCATCATCTAGAAAATGGATAAAGTTCAAAGGAAGACGATCCTGTGGGACACATGGATTTGATGGTTGTGGGATGATTCAGCACCTATGTATTGTGTGGCATCTACACATGGTCAGAAGACTGGCCAAATCCATTTCTGGCAGACTATATGGGCGATCGTTAATGTAGACATTGCCTTCTATTAGGTAAGTAAACATGAATGAGTAAAATAATCCACCTATGACACCCAGTTTATGTCAGAAACCTAGGAGTCAGTCTTGATCCTATCTCTCCCTCATTGCCAAATCACTCTCAAAATGGTTCTCAAGTTGACCTGCTTCTCTCTTCATGCCCTACTTCCATCTTGGTTCAGATAGCATCTTCTCCCATCTGAGTTACTGCCAATAGCTTGTACCAGAGTTCTTCGCAGAAGCCTTCACAGACTCCTCTCCTTCTCCCTACTGGCTTTTGCATGCTGAGATTTTCTTTCCTAGCAGGTAACACAATTGCAATTAAGTAATTATTGGTTTATTGATTGATCTGTCAGCGAACTCGTCAATGACAGGGAGCCAGATGCAGTTTACTTTGCTACTGTTTGAATAATTCCTAGGAGTATCCAGCTCCTTTAAAAAAAATCTTTTTTTTTTTTTTTAGTCAGAGTTTCACTCTGTCACCCAGGCTAGAGTGCAGTGACACGATCATGGCTCACTGCAGCCTTAGCCTTCTGGGCTCAGGTGACCCTTCCAACTCAGCCTCCTGAGTAGCAGGGACTACAGATATGCACCACCACCACTGGCTAATTTTTAAGAAATTTTTTTTTTTTTTTTGCAGAGACAAGGTCTTGCTATGTTACTCAGGCTGGTCTGGAACTCCTTGACTCAAGCAATCCTGCCTCAGCTTCCCAAAGTGCTGGGATTGTAGGCATGAGCCACTACACTCAGCGACCCAGCTGCTATTAAGAATAGCTATAAGTGGACATGGATGACACTTGTCTTCTTCTGTTCAGATGAAGAAAAATTTGTTTGACGCTCTCAAGAGAAATTCAGAATGTAGTTTCCTGTAGCAACCATATTGAAATTGGTGGCCAGACCCTAGATATATTGTGCTTGTGATTTTATTAAGGCATAAAATACAGCCTAATAACATATTTCTGTGTCTGAACCTTTCTCCTCAGTGGTGTATATTTAATAGAAGAGACTAGAAGAACGTACACTGGACACACGCTGGATTGAAAACAGTGATTTCAATTGTGTTCTAGGAATATTGGTTCTTTTTCTTTTGGCTTGTCTACATTTTGTATACTGTATGTTGTTTTCTAGACTGTAAGTGTGATTTTACTTTATACAAGTATACATAGTTAGAGATTAAAGATGGGGTTGTAACCAAATAGGCTTCTCCCTCCTTCCCTCCCTGCTAAAGAGTGGTCTGGCGTGCTCAGGCTAGGCAGCAGTGATTGTGTCCCAGGGGCCAGGCTGCCTGACCCCCTGGCCGGACCTTGGCTGTCTTCTGCTGGTCCGGCTACTAGCTCACCCATGGGGGCACTTCTTTGAGCCTCCCTCCTTTCCGTGCTGCTCCTATTGCTACTGACTCAGTACCGAGCCTGGATCTTTCCCTAAGTGTTAGTCATGTGGGCCAACTTTGGTGAAAAAAGCCTTGCTCCTGCCTGATTTAATTGGGACATTGCTCTTTGATCTTTGAGTGCATTTTAGGCTAGGTAGGTATGGGTGGGCTGATCTACAACCTTACTGACTGTGTATTATTACTAGAGCAAAATGTGTTTCCAGTTCTTAGTAGGCAACTTCCAATCATAGTTTTGGAGTACAAGCTGTAAACTGTTTTTAAAAAGCCTTCTATGTATTTGACTTTGAGATAGGTACTGTTTCAATCCTGGTCAAATAATATAGTCGGAGTAGGCCTGGACTCCTACAAAGCAGGCTGGAAAATTCTTGTTTCCCAATACCTTGCACAGGTTTTGAGCTATTGGGTGTGGCGGGACTTGGCAGAAATGCCTGGTGGTTTTTGGGGCCTGGTTGGGGTCAGGTGTTACAGAGCAGAATGGAATTGAGTGGTGGGCCTTGGCAGGAAGCAAAACTCATTCACTCATTGGGGTCTGTGGGAGGCCAGCCCAGGGACCAGGCAGAATTGGACACAGAGGGGGAGGGGAAAGAGAAGGTGGAGAGAGGCAGGAGCATTTGATGTAGATGACGTCTTTTTCCTCTTAAATTGTTTTTTATCATGGAAAATTTCAAGCATTTGCTGTGCCCAGCTCTGACAATTATTAACGTGCTGCCATTCTTATTTCTTCTTTACTTTTACCTATTCCCCACTCCATACTTTTTTATACTTTTAAATGCTTTTAATGTAAAAATGTATAGACATTGCACAAATCCCTGCTGTACAACTTGGAGAAATGACTAAACCTGTCTAACCCAACCTCCATCACGATATAGAACATTTCTGTCTTCTCACAAAGTTCCCTCATGTCCCCTTGTACTGAGCCCTCCCTTCACCCCCATTCTTGACCTCAGGCTATGACTGATTGCAGATCATCTGCTGTAGATTAGATTTGCCTTTTCTAGAGTTTCACATAAATGGACTTATACAGTATTTGGTGTCTCACTTTATTCACTCAGTTTGATGTTTTTGAGATTTATCTACAATTTTTGTGTGTAGCAGTAGTTCGCTCCTTTTTAATGCTAAGTACAATTTCACTATAATATATACAAGATATAATATACCACAGTTAGTTTAGCCATTCTCCTACTGAGGAACATTTAAGATGCTTCCAATTTGGGGCTATTACAAATAAAGCTGCTATGAACATGTGTACGTCTTTTTGTGGACGAATGTATTTATTCTTGGGTAAATACCTAGGAGCGAATGGCTAGATCAAAGGATTAGGTGTATGTTAAAGTATAAAAGACAACTACAACTTTTTCTGATGTGGTTGTACCATTTGATATTCTTGGCACCAATGTATGACAGTTCCAGTGACTTTATATCCTCACTGACACTTTGTCTTATCAATCTTTTCAATTTTGACTTTCTTGTAGGGAGTGTAGTGGTTTCTCATTAAGGTTTTAATTTGCCTTGCCCCCATGATTAATGATGTTAAGTATCTCTTCATGCACTTTCTGGACAGGCAGATGGTTTCCTTTGTGTGGTTCTAGTAATTTGCCCATTGAATTGTGCTGTCTGTCATCTTATTACTGAATTATGAGAGCTCTTTATTCTAGATAAAAGTACTTTGTCAGAAATATGTTTTGTGAACATGTTCTTCCAGACTGTGACTTGCTCATTCACCTATTTAATGGTGGCTTTCGATGAGCAGAAGCTTTTCATTTTGATGAAGTCTAATTTAGAATATTACTCTTTTATGGCTGCCTGCTGTATCTTCCCTAAGAAATCTTCCAGGTTGCAGTTGTGTAGACACTCTTTTTTATGTGTTCTTCTAAAAGCTTTATGGTTTCAGATTTTACATTTCGATCTGTGATTTAACTCAACTGAAATTTGACACAGGTGCCTTTTAATAAGTCAAGCCTGACACCTTGCCTTAAACATGTGGGAGACCTGTCTTGCCCCCCAGGCTGAGTGCCCCAGGCACTTTGAGTCTAGACAGCAGGACCATGCCTTTCTCTTTTTCATCTTATCCAGGAGAGTATGGGAAACACAGGTTATCCTTTAGGCAAGTGTCCTTTCTGCCTCCTGGAGCAAAAAACTCCAGCACAACAGATTTGTAATGAAACTTGACCAACATGTCTTCTGTCACTATGTCCCATTGCCCTAGTAATTTAAGCAGTAGAGGAGGAAGGACATTGACTTTATGGGCCAGAGTCTGAATTTCTACCCTTCTGTTGATTGGCTATATGTGACCCTGGATGATTTACTAAGTATCTCTGAGCCTCATTAAAAAGATCTCTACATAGAGATTCAAGCTCATGTCTTGAACTTAATGAGTGCTCAATAAATGTCAGCTTCCCCTGCACTACTCACCTCTGCTGTCACCAATAAGCATATCAGAACCCCAGTCTAGAGTAAAATGTGCTTCATGAAATGATACATTATCAAAACCTAATGTGTAATCTTAGTTTTTTCACAAAGTATTAAGGTAATGTGTCCATATAAGGAAAATGTGGGCTGGACGCAGTGACTCAAGACTGTAATTCCAGCATTTTGGGAGGCCGAGGCGAGAGGATTGCCTGAGCTCAGAGGTTCGAGACCAGCCTGGGCAACTTGGTGGACCTTGTCTCTACAATAAATCAAAAAATAAGCTGGGCATGGTAGCGCATGCGCTTGTAGTTCCAGCTACTTGGAAGGCTGAGGTGGAAAGATCGCCTGAGCCCAGCAGGTCAAGGCTGCAGTGGCCGTGAGCATGCCACTGCACTCCAGCTTGGGTGATGGAGTGAGACTCCAGCTCAAAAAAAAAAAAAAGTGGTACATATACACAATAGAATATTATACAGACATAAATAACAGCGAGAGAGAATATGAGAATGAATATGCTAACAGCATCCCAGAATGTGATCACATCCAGTTTCTGGCCCCACCTCTGGCCAAGAGAAACAACTATTCTGATTTCTCACCAGCGTGGCTTAGTTTTGACTGTTTCTGTACTTTCTATAAATGGAATGATGTAGTTTATACCTTTTAGTGTCTGGTTCCTTTCATTCACTGTTATGTTTGTGGGATTCCTTTGTATTGTTAATATAGCAATAGTTCATTCATTCTTAATTCCGTATAGTATTTTATTATAAGAATATAGCACAGTTGCTGGGTGTGGTGGCTCATGCCTGTAATCCCAGCACTTTGGGAGGTGGAAGTGAGAGGATTGCCTGAGTCCAGGGGTTCCAGACCAGCCTGGGCAACTTGGTGAGACCTCTTCTCTACAAGAAATAAAAAAATTAGCCAGGCATGGTAGCACACACCTTTAGATCTGGCTACTTGGAGGGCTGAGGTGGAAGGTTCACCTGAGCCCTGCAGGCTGAGACTGTGGTGGCTGTGAGCATGCTACCGCACTCCAGCCTGGGTGACAGTGAGACTCTGACTAAAAACAAAAACAACAACAAATATATATATATAGAGAGAGAGAGAGAGAGAGAGCACAATTTGTTTTCTATTGTTAATGAACATTTTAGTACTTTCCAGTTGAGAGTATTATGAACAGTACTACTGCTGTGAATACTCTAGTACTTGGTTTTTTTCTTTAACAGCTTTATTGAGATATAATTCACCCATTTAAAGCGTGCAGTTTAGTGTTTTTTTTCCCAATATAGTTAAGAGTACAGCCATCACCACTATCTAATTTCAGACCATTCTATTACCCCAAAAGAACCCTGTGCCTATTGACAGTGATTCCTCATTCCAGCCCCCTCCTCCATGACCCAGGCAACCATTACTTTACTTTCTTTCTCTATACACTTATTTATATAAATGAAATAGTGAAATAGGTATCCTTTTGTGTCTAGCTTCTTTCACTTAGCATGCTTTCAAGGTCCATCCATGTTGTAACATAGATCAGTATTTGATCCTTTTTTAATTGTCGAACGATACTATATTGTATGGGTATACCACATTTTATTTATCCATTCACCACTTAGTAGACACTTGAGTTGTTTCTACTTTTTGACTATTGTGAGTCATGCTTCAAGCTTTTGCATGTACATATGTTTGTATTTCTTTTGGGTACCTGGGAGTGGGATTTCTGGGTCCCATGGTAACAATACTTGACCTTGGAAAAATTGTTTTATTATGGTAAAAATCACATCACAGGAAGTTTACCATATTAACCATTTCTAAGTGTGTACTTCAGTGGTGTTAAGTACATTCCCATTGTTGTGCACCAATCTCTAGAACTCTTTTCACCTTGCAAAATGAAAACGCTGTACCCATTGAACAGCAACTTCCCATTTCTCCTCCTCCCAGCCCCTGGCAACCACCATTATGCTCTCTGTCTCTATGAATTAGGCTACTCTAGAGACCTCACAAGTGGAATCCTGCAGTGTATCCTACAGTGGAATCCTGCAGGTCTAGAGACCTCACAAGTGGAATCCTTTCACTTAGCATCGTGTCCTCAAGGTTCATCATATGTAGCATGTGTCAGAATTTCCCTTTTAAAAATGAACAATATTCCATTGTATATACATACCACACTTAGTTTATCCACTCATCCGTGGATGGACACTTGAATTGCTTCCACTTTATATTATCCTGGTGAGGAACTACCAGACTGTTCTTAAAGAAGCTGCACCATTTTACATTCCCACCAGCAATGTATGAAGATTCTCATTTCTCCACACCCTTGCCAGTACGTGTCTGTCTGTCTATTTATTATGGGCATTTTAGCAGGTTTGAAGTGGTATCTCATTGTGGTTTTGATTTGCATTTTCCCAATTACTAAAGATTTAGCTATCTTCTCATGTTTATTGGTTATTTGTATATCATCTTTGAAGAGATGTCTGTTCGAGTCCTTTGCATGTTTTTTAGGTTGTGTTATTTATTGTTTTCATATATTCTAGATTTAAGTCCCTCGTCAGATATTTGATTTGCAAATATTTCTCCCCATTCTGTGGGCTATCTTTGAACTTTCTTCATGCTGTCCTTTAAAGCACAAAAGTTTTAAATTGTGATGAAGTCCAATTTATCTGTGTTTTTCTTTTGTCCCATCTATGCTGTTTCCCCTACATTTTTAAACATTTCTTATTTATTCTTACCATATTACTTTATGTCAGATGCCAACAAACTACAACCTGCAGGGCAGCTGCCTTTATTTTGTAAATAAAGTTTTGTTAAAGCATATCCATACTCATTCATCTGTGGCCACTTTCAGTCTACAAAGAAAGAGATCATGTGACCTGTAAAGTTGAAAATATTTACTATCTGGCCTTTTACAGAAAATGTTTGCCTACTCTTGCTTTATGTAAATAAGAGCACATATATATTTTTATTCCCCCTTTCTTATTCAGAGGTACCAGACCAAATACACTGTTCTGTGCCTTGCGTTTTTTCAGTGAACAATTTTGCCTGGACATATTTTCTAATCAGTATATGAGAATCTTTCTTAATCTTTATTATAGCTAGCTAATACTTCATTGGGTAGATGTATGTATCATTGTTCATTTTACCAGTCCCTCTTTGAGAAACATGAGTGTCTGGGTTGTGTGTGTGTGTGTGTGTGTGTGTGTGTGTGTGTGTGTGTGTGTGTGTGTTTTGCTACTGCCAAGATCTGTTTCAGTTGTAGTGTCGGTTCTGATTTCAAAGTTTTTCAGTGCAGTTTGGATCTGTCCTGCCAACCTGGACCCTGGGCAGTGATCTACTTGTTCTCATAATCTTTGGTCTATTATTGTGGGTTATATTAATGTTTCCACAACTTGGGGTGGGGGATCCCAGGAGGTTATAGTTTGGGGGGATGATTTTCCAAAGTAAGTTTCTCCTTCCCTTTCTATAGTCTCTTTTGTGTTTCTGTCTTACTGGGGCTTCCCTTTTCAGCCCTGTGGCCAGAAAGCTGGGGCCTTAGTTGTCACACTCTGCTTCACACTTCCCACAACTGCACCCATGTCTGAGGCCAGGTATTGAGAGGGAGAAGAAAAGCAATGAAGGCTCACCTTACCCTCTTGGGAACCACAGCTCCTCTAACAGAGGAAAAGGGCCCCCTCTTTCAGAGTTCCAAGCCCCTGTGGGCACCTGATGCCACCGACTGTATCTGCCATCATTGCTGTCGCGTTGCAGGGGTCCTGGGCTGCAAGAGAGCAGAGAAAGAAAAAGAGTGGAGAATTGCCCTCGCTCTTCTGAGCATTAAGCAATCCCTTCTTGCTCTTTGAGCCTGTACTAGAGAGCTTCTTCTGGTGCTCTCTGTGTCCATACCAGCACCCACTCTGGCTAATTCAGGCTAATTCAGGCTGGAAGATACTGGGGGAAAATAGGAAACTTGATACTGGTTTGGTGGTACTTTGAAATCTGGTTCTCTTTCCCATTCTGCTTGCTACCATTTATTTTCACATTCCTGAAGTAGCTGTTCCATCTATTCTATCTCCATTTTATAACTGCACTCAGGGAGACAGGGTGTTATGGTCTGAGTAACGCTCGGCTGCTCCCCTTGATGCCAATAAATCAAGGGGGCAGGGAACTGGTAGAAAGAAGTTTATTTCTGAGTTTGAACCCAGGGAGCAGGGCTGGACTCGAGGTCTTTCTAGAATGGTTCTGCTTGCCCTCTAGGCTTTTACGGTTCACTTTTATAGTCCGGAGTTGTCGGTAACTAGCCACATGACCAGCAGAACACTGTATAGAACTTAAGTTATAGCTGCATTTTACATTTAAAAAGTGACATTTAGATTAAAGAAAGTTTACAAGGCCTAAAATATCATGCATTGCAAGTTATGCAAATTTCAAGGTTTACGATTAATTGATACTATATAGCTCAGAGAAAGGGAGTAAATAGGGATTTACATCTCTGAGCATAGTCTGCTGGGAAGTCAAGGATCCCCTGAAGCTTAGTGCATAGAAGACAAGGGGACTCTCAGTAATGTGCTCAGGAATGTGCAGGAGTGCTTGAATCCCTGCCATAGCCTTCTCTAGGGGCTGTGGCAATATGGAGGGACATTAGTGAGTCTCTGTATCAAGAGTAGTATATATTTACTCCATCTTACTTAGAACTAGAGCTCAAACTTACACCATTACATTTTGAAGTGTTTTGCCATGCAGCAGTAGTAACCAGAATATAATAAAATATCTCTGCATCTTGCCAGGCGTGGTGGCTCAAGCCTGTAATCCCAGCACTTTGAGAGACTGAGGTGAGGGAATTGCCTGAGTCCACGAGTTCGAGAACAGCTGGGGCAACTTGGCAAGACCTCAACTCTACAGTGAATAAAAAAATAGCCAGGCATGGTAGTGCACGCCTGTAGCTCTGGCTACTTGGAAGGTTGAGGTGGAAGGATCGCCTGAGCCCAGCAGGTCGCCGCTGGGCTGGCCATGAGCATGCCACTGAATTCCAGGCTGGGCGATGGAGTGAGACTCCAACTTAAAAAAAATAAACCAAAACTTTGTCTTGTCAATAAAGCTAACTAATACACCAGAATGTCCTCAATACCAGCCGGAAAGCATCAGACCAGTTCTATCCATTCAGGATGTCTTGTGTGACTGTTACGGTTCAGAGCAAGATAATTGGAATAAATGGAATGAAAGGAAATTGTCGATGTAGTAAATGGGCTTAATTGGGCTCCAATGGATCCCACCAAGTATTTTAGTTGAACTTGGAGCAAAGACCTTTTTGATGTTTAGGATGACTGTTGGATTGTCACTGAATCTCATAAGGCTAAGGTTTCAAAACTTGTTGGATGAGTTCATTAACAAAAATATATTCACTATCCTGAGCATGAGAATCCTGCACCCAAAATGCTTTTCAGTCCTAAGAAGCAAATAGATGTTTTTTGTAACGCCTGTGGCTATGGAGTGCTTGATGCAAATCATAAACTCTGCACATTCTCAAAGGACCACCCCCATAAAAGGAAATTGGTACATGAAAAAAAAATTAGAAGGGGTAAAAACAAAGAAAGATGATCCTATATCCAGCAATGAGTCACCAGCATCACCAAATGAACTCAGTGAACTCAGTTTCCTCCACAGGCTGTGGAGAAAGACACCACTGAGGAAGCATAGGATGCATAATGGGTGAAATCAGGTGTTCACACCTGTAATCCCAGCACTTTGGGAGACCGAGGTGGGAGAATTGCTTGAACCAGGAGTTCAGGACCAGCCTGGGCAACATAGCAAGACCTTGTCTCTATAAAAAAAAGAAAAAAAAATTAGCTGGACGTGATGGCATATACTGTAGTGAGCTATGATCATGCTACTGCACTCTAACCTGGGCAACAGAGTGAGATCCTGACTCAGAAAAAAGTGTGAAATCAGTATTCAGGCAAATACCTGATGCTTGATGATGGTCTTTAAGGAGCAGTTGATTTTGTTAAGAAAAAGAACGAGGGTATCATTGCTGAAGTATATGTAAAAGCCATTGTCCTCTTGCGTTGACTGACATTCACTTTAATGAGACAGAACAAATTAAGAAGTACAGGGGCTATTTCCTAGGATTTTGTTATAATAGAAAATCTCAGCATTTCCCTTTTCAGGGTTCATTGTATATGGCAGAAGCGCATTAGACTCTGCTCAACTCTAAAATTGTGCACATTTTGAAAATGACAAGTGATATAGCCCTTTTGAGAAAGGTGTTATCTGCTGGTCACAAAAAGCTCCTAACAATATGTCTCTAAGAAATTTGTCAAAGAGAGTCATGTCAAAGTGATCCCATTACAAAAGAGTTGAAGAAAACTGAAGAGGGGGCCTTCAGGTCATGAAGATGAAAATGAGGTACCTTGTTCACAGGCTGATACCATTTATTTTTATTACTTTTTATTTTTTTAAGTTGTAGTCCCACTCTGTCACCCAGGCTGGAGCGCAGTGGCATGATCACAGCTTACCACAGCCTCAGCCTCCTGGAATTTGGTGATCCTTCTGCCTCAGCCTCATTAGTAACTGGGACTACAGGCACACGCCACCATGCTCAGCTAATTTTCTTTCTTTCTTTCTTTCTTTTTGTAGAGATGAGATCTTGCTATGTTGCCTAGGCTGGTCTTAAACTCAGTCCTCTCACCTCTGCCTCCCAGAGTGCTGGAATTACAGGCATGAGACACTATGCCTGGCAAAATTTTTTGTTTTTTATTTTTTTGTAGAAACAAGGCCTTGCTGTGTTGCCTAAACTAGTTTTGAATTCCTGGTCTCAAGTCGTCCTCCTACCTCAGTTTCCCAAAGTACTGAGATTACAGGCATGAGCCACAGTGCCCAGCCAGGCTGATACTACCTGAAGTGATGAATGTGATCTAGCTTGTAGTGTAATGCACATTTTTTTTTCTGCATTGTTAGCTGGAAGAACAACATGCATGAGGGGGACCCAAAAAAACCCCAGAATTTATTTATAAAAATTGTGTATTCTTACATGTTTATACTTCAGTCACCTTCAAAGTACTCTCTGTTTGATGCAATACACCTATCAAGATGCTTTTTCCACTGCTCAAAACAGTTTTTGAACGTCAATTTTGATGTCTTTTAGTGCTTCTGCTGTTTTTTGTTTCACCTCTTCCACATCGGCAAAACATTTCCCTTTGAGGACTTTTTTCATCTGGGGAAACAAAAGTTGCTCTGGACAAGATCAGGTAAATAGGGAGGGTGGGGCATGGGGGTCATGCCATTTTTGGTCAAAAACTGCTGAACACTCAGTGCAGTGTGGGCAGGTGCATTGTCATGGTGGAAGAACCAGTCACCTTTTTGCCCAACTTGGGATGTTTCTTCTGCAAATCGTCTGTCACAACAGTGCTAGCTGGTACAGTGATGCTTGATGCTAGAACACTTACCTAGCAGGGGAAGCCTGTACTACAAGGGGCCCACCCTTCAAAAGATAATTCTGCTTTTTGGAGATCCCCCTTGTATGTGCAAAAGATAAAATAGCTTAAATTATGCTCTAGTGTATGTTAGAAACATTTAACTGTGAGTGGTCTGAAATTATGCTCAATGCATCCATTCACCTCAGTGAGTAAATGGAATTGGCTTGTATGTGGCATATTTCTTTTGGAAAAACTGGTGGTGAACACATCTCAAACACACTTATGTAGTTCTAAAAAGGATTTTTTTTAGTCATTATTACAAAAAAAGTTAAATACTGGGAAGCAAAAGATAAGAGGCCGGGTAGAATTTCCTGACATCCCTGCTTCTCCCTTCCTTCCTCCTAGTAGAAACTCGATGCCCCATGCACCTGGTACCCATGCAATGCGATGTGGTACTTAGTAAGGACTTACTGAACTCCTGATGCTATTGGTAGATTGGTACCTCCTTACAAGATTGGAAAATAAGATTTAAATGACACTTCACATTTTTTTCCATTGACCTGACCTGGAGTATGTTGGAAATGAGCGCAGTGAATGAAGTAAAATCTAAATTCTGGTAATTGGGAGGTGACTTTTGTCTAGTAAATCTGGGCTTTTTTTTTTTTGTAGCTTTAGGGTGGGCAATGTTGCCATACGTCCAATCAGAATTTTTTAAAAAGTCCTTGGTAGGAAACTTATTCTAAAATCAAGTTCTTTTTCATTTAGACAAAACCAGCCTTATTTATATTATAATTTCTTTTTTTTCTGGGAATAGAATAGGCTTTCAAAATAACCTGGAATATATTTAAAGCCTGGCATGAACCAGGACGACCCCAGAGTTACTGTGTGGTAAATCATTCATCATCATATCATTTTGTTGACTAATGCTTTGCTTCAGAAATCTGGTACTTTTAAACCACACTAGAAAATTATAGTTTTACTTGTTACCTATAAAAGATTTAACAAAATAGTGTTCAAGATAATGTTCAAAAGTTTTTCATGAGCTAAAATCTTGTATATCATTCATCTTCATACTGGCATGTTTGGGGACTGTTGAAGTTGGCTGTTAAATTACCTGAGGGGTACTCCTATTTTAAATTTACTTCTCTGCTAAGTGTAGATTTTAACAGAACCTTGGCTTTTAATGGTCCCTGATGTAATATTACTTTTTTTTTCTGTCCTGGCTGTCCTCAGATTCCTGGACTCAAGTGATCCTCCCACCTCGGCCTCCCGAGTAGCTGGGACTACAGGCACATGCCACCGTGTCTGGTGTTACTTCATAAAGTTTGTTAAATCAAGATAGGTAGGGTGGATGTGTGTTCTGCCTCATGATCAAGGAAGTTGTTTTATATGATACAGGCTTTTTCCCTGAGGCTGGCCTGCGTCAGTAGAAACTGGAAGGTGATGGTTCCTAGGAGCACAGCGTGCATTTGGGAATGAACCTCAGAATTTTATCTCTTCCTTTTTATCTGTGATCTGTTTGCCTAAGATTTTGCCTGATATATAAACTGCTTTGCCCCCAGGTAGCTCAGTTTTACAAAATGAGTTAGGAATGTACTAAGCCTCGTCTGGGCACTGGGAAGCACAGGAGGTGGGGTCAGAAAAGCTGAGTTCGAACCCTGACTCTGTCATGTTCTTGCTGTTGACCTCTTTTCTCCTCATTTCTCTTTAGGGGAAAAAAAAAAAAACCCTTGATTCTTTTTTTATATATATAATTTATTTTTTATTATAGAGTTGTGGAGTGAGGATTTACTACATCCCTGCATGCAGGTAAAGTTTGGGTTTCTAGGTGGCCCTCACTCCCTCTGGTAATGGACCAGGTACCCTTCATGTTGTCATGTGCCCCTTACCCTTCTCCCTCTCTCCCTCCCCTGGCAATGCTCAGGGACTGCAGGTTGATTCTTAGTACATAGTAAAAATTTCACTCTGGTGTTTTATCACAATTAGCATTTATAAGTTGGATGCTATTTTAGTATCTTAGAAGTTCTGAAAATAAGCCAGCTGAATACTGTTTGGTTGTAAATTCTCAAAGTGAACTTAGTCTACTGACCTGAGTGACAAATGCCAGACAACCATTTCAACTTTAGATTTGAGGCAGTTTTCTTTTTTTTTTAATATCAATATTTTTTATTTTGATATTGTGGGGTACAGTTTAGGGTTAGGTATACAAATATGCTTCGTTCAGGCACCCTTGTCGATAAGGGGTGTCTCCCCGTCCCCAGATAGATATTGACTACCATTAATCCCACCTCCCTTCCCCTCCCCCCGAGGCAGTTTTCTTATGGAACATGACTGGCTCAGAATTTTCATTGAATAGCAGTATTAATCTGTCTTATTTTCATTGGCACTGAAAAATCTTTCTCTCAACCCTTGGTGGAGCCACAGTGGTAGTGGGGGGCTTCTTCGTGGAGGTGTAGAGGCCAGTGTGTCCTAGGACAGAATGCTGAGAAGGCAGAGAAAAGGAAGAACTCGTGTCACCAGATTAAAACTTACTCTTCTTGGCAACATGCTTCTCTGCCAAGTTCCAGGTTGCCTACAAAAGTGGGCTACATGACTTGTCCCCACCCCTGCCCTCTACCCCTTTCCACTATTCTCCTTTATCACCTTCCATTTGCTTCCTTTTGTTTTAAGAGTAGGGATCTCAGCCGTTTCCTTGCTAAGCTATGGTGTGGCCATGTACTGTTTGAGCTATGGCCAGGCTATGTTTTCTTAAGCTTTGGTCCCTTCCCCTATGTTGGAGAGGTGAAGCCCCTCCCCTCTTTCTCTAATTTACTTTCTAAATAAACTATATTTTCTAATCTAAAAAAAAAAAAGAGTTGGGATCTCACTATATCACCCAGGCTGGAATACAGTGGCATGATCATAGCTCATTTGCAGCCTCGAACTCCTGGTCTCAAGTGACACTCTCACCTCAGCCGCCTCTGTAGCTGGGATTACAGGCGTGTGCCACCACACCTGGCTCATTCATTCTTTTTACTTTTTGTAGAGATGGGGTCTCAGCATATTGCCCGGGCTGTTCCAAAACCCCTGGCCCCAAGTGATCCTTCTGCCTTGGCCTCCCAAAGCACTGGATGCTTCTTTTCCTTTATTAACTAATTATAGCAGTCATCATGGCCTTAGAATTAGCATTTTTGTTGCCACTTTTTAATAGCATCACTATGAAACATATCATTTTCAATTTGGGTGGATAACAGAGTCCAGAAAGCAGTCACATAAGCAGAATGTTTAATTTGTTCAACTGCAGTATTATTTTGTCTGTAGGGAGCAGAATTATCCATTTGAGATACACTGACCACTCTGGGCTGCAGAGTGTTTCCTCAGCATATACATTTGTCCTGTCATCGGCAATAACCTCTCAAGGGTGAATTTGAATATAATAGTCTCCTGTCAAAAAAAAAAACTGCTCATGATTATTTAAAAATATATTTAGATGAGATGTTGATACTATGGTTGTTTTTTTAGTGATATAGTCTGAAATATTTGAGGATAAAATGATATGGTATCTGGTGGGGTTTACTTCAAAATAATATGGAAGGGGGCAGTATGGATGGCAGTAGAGAAGAAACAAAGCTGGTCATGGGGTGATCATTGTTGGGGGGAATGGAAGGTTTTATTATACTATTCTGTCTACTTTTTATATTTATTTGTAGTTCTCCATTAATAAAAAGTTATTAAAAATCCCTACTAGAGGTTTTCCATTGCCTCAAGGTAGATAGAGTTCTAGCCTCTTAACATGGCCCTGAGACCCCTTTGCCACCTGGTACCTACTGACCCTTTCACATTTATCTCCTGGGGTGTTCTGGCCCAGGAAGTTATATGCAGTGGCCCGGCTTGTCTCAGGCTCTTTGCACTTGTTGTCTTCTCTTTCTATCCCATTCTTTCCTCACAGTGATTCTAAACATCTGCTTCCTTCTGCTTGCCTGCATAGTACTGTGTATTGTTTTTGAGGAAAGGAATTATGCCCTACTATCCCTCATACCCAGCACAATGGCTGGCATACAGCAGGCAATCCAGAAATAAGAGAATAAAAGGCCCACCCTAGGGCTTAGTGGCACTTGGTCTCGGGTTCCCAGTGCCTCTGTACAGAGCCAGCAGTGTCTGGTGCTGAAGAGGGCTCCTTCTTGCCTCTTGTTTATTCACGCCCCTGTTCAATACACCTCTGGTCTGTTTCATTGGGATTTTCAATGACTTTCTGTGAGTCACAGCAGTGCAAGTATAAGTTTGGACACTACATTCCTATGTCTCTCCTACCCGTGGTGGGGAAGCTCCCATCAAACTTGGAACTCTGTCATCTTCTCAAAAATAACAAGGTTTAGAATGGTGTCCAGTACTACTTGGCTAATTTAAGCATGCTTGTTATTGATGCAGTTAAGTTGCTCCTCTGTCTTGAATAGGTCTCTATTACAGGGCACGACTCCAAGAGCATTTTATATTGTCAAGTTGATGGTGGACATGTAAACCAGGGGCTATGACAAGAAGGTCTATTGCAGTAGTTTGAAATAGGAAGAAGAAAAAAATGAATAAAATCTCCGTAGGCAGGATGACAAAGAAATTGTGGTCTAGTTGTCATACAACACAATACTTTACAGAATTGAAAAGACATGAACTGGAACTAGACATACAAATTGGTTGAATATCACCAAAAATAGCAAATCAAAGAATACATACAATATAATGTTATTTATACAAAGTTCAAATATGTGCAAAACTAAACAACATACTGTTTAGGAATGTATACTTGTATATATAGAATATGCTTATACATATAGTCTGTTTGGACTGCTGTAACAAGCCACTATAGCCTGAATGTGGCTTATAAGTAATAGATATTTATTTGTCATAATTCTGGAGGCTGGAAATTCCAAGATCAAGGTCCCAGCAAATTCAGTGTCTGGTGTGTGGCCTCTTCCTAGTTTACAGAAGGATCCTTTTCACTCTGTCCACACGTGGCGGAAGGGGCAGGGCAGCTCTCTGGACCTTCTTTTAAGGGTACTAAATCCAATTTATGAGGGTTCTACTCTCATGACCTACACACCTCCCAAAGACCCCAACATCTCCAAATACCATCACATCGTGGACTAAGTTTCAACATATGAGTCTTGAACAGACACAAACATTCAGTCTGTAGCGCGCATACACACACACACACACACACACACACACACACACAACTTGCATGCATGAAAATGATAAATATAGCAATCAGGATTGAGGTTTTCTCTGGGCAGGAGGAGGTATGATGGGGGGGCATGTGGGGCTCCAGCAGTGCAGGTAACACTCTGTGACTTGAGCTGCATGGCGGGTGCATGGTTTTTCATTTCAGTATACTTTATATTTTATTTATAGGCTAAATATATTTTTTGGCAAGAAGATATATTTCATAACGATAATAACATTAAAAATAAATCCATCAGTAAGTTCTGAGTGAGGCTATATTCCCAGCACTTTAAAGAAGGAAGTGTTATTTTTTTTCCTTTTTAAAATTCTTATTGCTTTTCTTCCACAGTTCATGGGGTCATTTTAATCAAATCCTTCCCCACTTCTACTTTACCTAAAAGCCTAATGGCAGAAATACAGATTGCTATAGTTCTGTGTTGGTGATCATCTGCAAGTAGATTAAGTACACAGATCATTCCCCGTACCTCTTCTCTCCTTGTTTATCTCAGATGTTGCCGTGGTGGACATGAGTGATGTCTCCAGACAACCTTCCCTCTTCTACCATCTTGGAGTTCGAGAAAGCTTTGACATGGCCAATAATGTGATCTTGTACCACGACACTGATGCCGACACTGCTCTCTCATTGAAGGTAAAGGGTATTGTTCATCTTCTCCTGAATAATTAATTTTGGGAAAGCAGAATTATATGTCCAGCTGACATGTCACTGTAGCACAGGAGGTTGAAGAAAAACAGACTTGATTGTCTCATGCCTGTAATCCCAGCACTTTGGGAGGCCGAGGTGGGAGGATTGCTTGAGCCCGAGGAGTTTGAGACCAGCCTGGGCAGCATAACGAGACTTCATCTCTGCAAAAAAAAAGAAAAAAGAATCACAAAAATTAACTGGGCATGATGGTGCATGTCTATAGTCCCAGCTTCTTGGGAAACTGAGGTAGGAGGATCGCCTTAACCCAGGAGGTCGAGGCTGTGGTGAGCCATGATCATGCCACTGTATTCCAGCCTGGACAACAGAGTGAGATACTGACACAAAATAAATGAATAAAAGGGCTTGCTTGTGCAATTCCTTCCTTCTCCCTGCAGGTTCTGGCTCACATAGATGGCTTCCTGGTCACTGTGAACATTTGTGCTACAGTTGTGCACTTGCAGGCAACCTGAGCAGGCTGATTAGGGAAGCAAGGCAAACACTCCTGTTAGTTTCCACTGAAGCAAACACACCATTCTGAATCCCTTCATGGACAATTTGATCCAGAGCTACACATTATAAAAATCAGCTTTCAACTTGGATAATAATATGAAGACATTTAATAGTTATCAAAATGAGTGGAATATTTTAGCATAGACACAGTTGGTATTTAATATTATCTTCCCCCGGTCTGAAAGTGAAGTAAAACTAAAATATTGTGTGTTCCTGCACAGCTCATTAATTGCTGACAATTTCTAAATGTATTTTTACAAGTTTGATGCAAACTTTTGTGAATAACATAGTACTGTGTAAAATGCTTATGTTTGTAAAATGTAAACATCCAATGAGAGTTATTTCAAAGTTCAGTGGATATTAATATTGTTGAATATTGTAGCCAGAAAATCCTGGTCTAGGTTAAATCGTTTTAGGTATAATGGATTAATTTGTTTACAACAGTGCTCTCAACCTTGACTGCACTTCAGAATCACTTGGAGAATTTGTAAATATCTCCATACCCAGGCCACACCCCAAATGAATTACATCACAGTCTCTGGGGAGTGGGACTCGGGCATAGGGATTTTTTTTAGCTTCCCAAATGTGCAACCATGGGTGAAAAACAATGGTCTAGAGAGTAAGCCTTCCCAGACATAATTTCTAAAAGTCCAGTTTCCTCAGTATTAAAAATCAATAGTCTGTAGTACAATTTTATGCCAAAGCATTTTGGTTTGTGTGTTTCTTGAGATTTAGTATTAATAAGATTTTCTGGGTTCTGTAATTATTATTTCCTAGTAGAAATATCATCTGCTTCAGATGTGTAAACTGTATGTGTTAAACATCACATATACTTTACATAGATGTGTACTCTGTAATTATATCACAGTACAATATTTTAAGAAGTCATTCATATAGCAGTGAAAGAACAAGCTGTTTTATTTGTGTACTTTACATTTTAGAATAGTTTTCCAAAGACTATAAATCCATCTAAATTACTTCAAATATTTAGATATTGACTTTTCTCTTACTGATTTTTTTTCTTTTTTCTTTTTTTTTTATGAATTGGAGTCTTACTCTGTCGCCCAGGCTGGAGTGCAGTGGCATGCTCACAGCCACCACACAGCCTCTACCTGCTGGGCTCAGGTGATCCTTCCACCTCAATCTTCCAAGTAGCTGGAACTACAGGCATGTGCCACCACACCCAGCTAATTTTTTTATTTATTGTAGAGACAAGATCTCTCCAAGTTGCCCAGGCTGGTCTCGAATCTGTGGACTCAGACAATCCTCTCACCTCAGCCTCCCAAAGTGCTGGGGTTACAGGCCTGAGCCACTAGGCCTTGGTCTGATTTTCACTACAATAGTTATGCTTAGAAACATTTAGAACTTAGAAAGTATGAAAGTATAGATTATTCACCTGTGTTTTGATGAGAAACATGAAAATCAAATGTATATTTTTCCAATTCAGTACAGTTGTTTTCTTCAACTATGCCTTAGCGAAGCCCTCTGGAAAGTCTTATGACCTAGATAAGTTCTCATTGTTAATAATATGAAAAAATATTTACTAAAATGGAAATATAAGTAGTTAGTTATATCTAGCACCAGAAGAAGCAGTCTATACTTGTTCTCAGGAACTAGAAATCCCAGGATATAGAAAACATATTTTATGGGACAGCCATTTAATTATTTAAATATGGTTTAAATAACATTATGGTTTAATATTTAATTATGGTTTTTTCCAGAAATACTGATTTTTAGTATATTAATGATACAGTCAAGAGCTACTTAACTTTCATGCTAAGTTAACTGACTAAAACTGTTGTTGAATTTAAACATGCCCAAGTAGTTCTAGTGAGGTATCAGGAATCTTACCAATAACACTCCTTCTATAAGGAAGGCTGATTGTGGTGTGCATTTCATATCGATCAATTAAAAAAATAGTTCCACCTGGGCGCAGTGGCTCATTCATGTAATCCCAGCACTTTGAGAGGCTGACGTGGGAGCATCGCTTGACCAGGAGTTCAAGACCAGCCTGGGCAACATAGTGAGACCTTGTCTCTACAAAAAAAAAAAATCAAAAAAATTAGCCAGATGTGGAGGTGCATACTTGTAGTCCCAGCTACCTGGGTGACTGAGGCGGAGGGATCCCCTGAGCCCAGGTCAATGCTGCAACGAACTGTGATCATGCAATTGCACTTCAGCCTGCAAAAAAGAGTGCGATCCTTACTCAAAAGAAAAAAAAAACTAATTTCAGACTCAAGGATAGCACAGTGCTTTCTGGGTGCTTCCTTGCTATGGCTAACATTCTTCTCGGGGAAGGAGAGATGTGGGGCACTCATTGCCCCAAACCTGAATCTCAAAATGTGTTTTCGGCAAAAGCATTGGCACTATTTGGAGAAAATCCCTTATTTCATCAAGGGGCCTCTATAACTAGTACCTATCATAAGTGCCCCCTGATAGTTCAAAAGCAAACTAATTATGATCAGTTTTCCTTGGGATATGAGTTTTACAATTCTCAGAGGTTCATTCTATTTAAAGTTTTTTGAGGGGAAGGTTTCAAATGATTAATTGTTGCTCTAAGGTGGGTGAGGGATGATGGGGGTAGTGCTGGCTATGCTTACGGAAATTAAGTGTTTTGAAAAATGATATGCTCATCTTTTCTTTTTCTTTTCAGGATATGGTAACTCAAAAAAACACAGTAAGTATTACATTTTCAGATTTTTGGCCTTGCAAATGTCAATGCATAAAATCTTTCTCTGAAAATCCCACAGGTAGCAAGATGGTTTCTAATCGTGCCTGCTGGTTGTGTTTCTAAGGACAGCAAGAATCTCTCCCCTCCCCCTACATCCCTTAAACTACCAGCTAGCACAGACCCCACTCAGCCATAGAGTGTGTGCTGCATAAGCCAAGGTCTATCAAAAAAGTGTATATTCTTCATTACTTGCCAGGGCTTTGAACTGGAACCGGGTCAGTGTTTACATGGACTCTTAAGGGTCTTTCTTCTGGAGACAGTACCTCCCATACACCTCTCTTCCAGACTTGCATTGAGTTAACATGAAGGCTTAGCCTGCAGTTCCCTGCCACAGGCTAAAAGACATGAGATGGAATTCCATTTCCTTATGTCCTGTTTGTGTACTAGAATCTCCTGATTTGGCTTAAAAATTCCTGCAAATTCCATGTTTTAATTATCATGTTGATTGGAATAATAAAATGAACCCACCACCCTAAAAACATTTAAATAGGATCATGTCCTTGGAAATGGTGCCAAGGTTATCTCATATCTTTGAATGCACCCCAAGCTGCCCATCCCCCCAGAGCTATGGTACTGTGGTTTGAGAAACCATGACCTAGACTGAAGACAGATCCTTTGTCTCTCTCCTTTGAACCTTAGCCTCCTTCCCACTGGCCCTTGTAGAAGGAAAGGGCCTACAGACTCTCTTCCTATTCCAGTTAGAGGTCCTAGAGGGAGAGGGAGAAGGGCCCAATAGGCAAAGCTTTCCCTAGAGCACCCTCTGCAGGGGAGTGGGAGTTTTGCATGACTTTACCCCTCTGCAGAAGGCCCCAACCCACAGTTTGAGGGCCCAGGCTTCCCCAGGACCCTGGCAGAGCTCCCCACCTGAGGCAGAAGTTCTAGAAACAAAGCAAGTGATGTAGTTTATATGATTACTATTGGAGCATGAATTTAATAAGCAGATACATAAAATAAGACATCAGGGTGGTTTCAGGTTCCTATTTGAAAAGAAATGAGGCCAGGCTTGGTGGCTCAGCCTGTAATCCCAGCACTTTGGGAGGCCGAGGTGAGTGGGCTGCCTGAGCCTGCAGGTTCGAGACCTGCCTGGGCAACTTGGCGAGACCTCATCTCTACAATAAATCAAAAATTAGCCGTACATGGTAGAGGCAGAAGGATTGCCGGAGCCCGGCAGGTCGAGGCTGTAGTGGCCGGGAGCGGCCACTGCACTCCAGTCTGGGTGACAGAGTGAGACTCCAACTCAAAAAAAAAAGAAATAGGACAGTGTATGACTTTTTTTTGTGCCATTTACATACTGATGTCCACTTATGGGAGTCTCTCCTGTTCTTCCTAGATATTGATTTTTAAAAATTATCTCCTTTGTGGACCAGTAAGGGAACAATCAAAGGAGATTAGGCCTGTTCTAGCTGCTGCCCTGTCTCTAAGTGACACTGGGCACTCATGCCACTCCTGCCTAGGTCTTAGTATCTTCATAAGCAAAATTAGAAATGTTGAACTTGGTTGTTTTGATCATTGATACCTTCCAGCACTCAACATCTGTGGTTCCCTATTTGTTGCATAAGCAAAAAGATGTAACTTGGATTTAATGAAAGAAATAACTAGGAAACATTTATTCCTTAAAACAGGAGTTACATTGAGGCCAGGAGCAAGGGGCACAATTCGTTTTCTTTTCCCATTCTCATTCCCATTCCTGACTGTTGGGTATGTAGGCACTTAGAAACAGTCTGTCCTCCAGGAGAATTGGTGTCATTCTGTTACAATTCCTCTACATAGCCTCTCTTCTGGTTAAACACCCTAAACACCCAATAATTCCTTAACATTTTTAGTAATTCTAAGCATACCTTAGCACTGTTCTTCCTGGGTGTTTTGTTTTTTTCCAGGAATAAAATTACCCTAAAGAATTTGGCAACTGATCTCTCTGCCATATTTGACATTATGTTAGTATTTGGTGCCCGGTACTGGTTGTCATGTTTGGCAAGGTGTGAACATTTATAGTATTCAGAAGAATTTTAAAAAGACCCCCAGTTACTCGAAGTGTAGAAAGTAGCACCTAAGAGGAAAGGCTGAAGGGAAGTAAGCCTTAGGAGGTACCATTAGAGGTCATCTTCAAATGTCATCCTCTTTATGAAAGTAAGGAGATGGTTACCTTTTCCGCTCCAGTTGGGATGGAAATAAGACAAACAGAAAAATGGTTTGGATCAGCAGAATGGACATGCTGCAACTAATGGTAATTAAGTGTTAAAATAGAATGCCAGAGTAAATTGAATAACTTCTAAGAACAGTTTGCTCAATTTACTCCCACATGTAGATTGAGGAAACACTGGAATCAGAGGCCTGGATCATATGACCCCAGAGATTCTGAGAGATAATCTGATAGAATTATGGATTTACTATCATTTTGGATTTTTGTCAAAAAACACAACATAGTCATAGTGAACTATAAAGTTCTGTGAGTCAGGGGTAGAGATTAAATGCCACACCCTGAACATGTAGCTGGATGTTTGAAGTGATTTACGAATATGTGAAAACCGGATGGTTTGAGATCTCTGTTTCAGAAAGTCATTTGATGTTTCTAGAATTGTGCCTGATGATATAATAAATTCAGCTTCATTTGGCAGAGGAGTGGGCACATTTGTCTCCATTTCTAGAACAAAAGCTAATGTCTAGGATTCAGAGTGGATCACCTGCAGCCATCCTGGGCTCTTAGGTCTTTGCTCTTCACTCACTTCTTTTTCAGATGAGACTCGTGTTCTTGTGCTCTGGTTTTGTTTTGTTTTTTTTGCATAATCAACGTTTGTTGTATACCTAACCCTGAATTGTACCCCACATCTTTGTAATAAAAAAATGTTTTATTGGCCATTGCTTTGTTAAATTCTGGTGTGGCCACGTGGTCTTTGAACTATGGTCACCATGTTTCCTAGCTTTGACCCCCTCCCCTACCTTGGGGAGATGAATCTTCTCTCTACATATACAATTTATTTTCTAAATAGACTATATTTTCCAATCTAAAAAATGCTTTACTTAGATATAATTTACATACTGTAAAATTCACTTTAAGCACAAACAATTCAATAACTTTTAATTAATTATAGAGTTGTTCAACCAATTATGGGGTGTGTACCACAGTCTAGGTTTGGAGAATTTCCATCACCTCAAAATGCTTGATTGCAGATAATCCCTGCTCCCACCCCCAGTCTCAGGCAACTGCTAACCTGCTTTGTGTCTTATAGATTGGCCTGTGTATGAAGGGAGCCATACAATATAATCTTTTGTATCTGGTTTCTTTCACTTAGCATGATGTTTTTGAAGTTCATCTGTGATGTAGCATGAATTAGTAGTTCTTTCCTTTTTATTGCTGAATAGATATTCCACATTTTATTTATTCATTCCTCTGTTGATGGGCATTTGGGTTGTTTCCACTTTTTGACTATTATGAACATTCACTTACATTCACTTACAAGTCTTTGTGTGGACATATGTTTTCATTCCTCTTGGATACATACCTAGTAATGGAATTGCTGAGTTATATGGTAAATATACCTTTAACATCTTAGGAAACTGCCAAAAATGATTCTAAAGTGGCTGTACCATTTTACATTTCCACCAGCAATGAGATGTTTAGTTTCTTCACAGCCTCACCAATTCTTGGTATTGTCTCTTTATATAATCATTCTATTATGAAATGATAGCTCAGTGTGATTTTTAATTTATATTTCCCTAGTGACTAATGATATTGAGCATATTTTATGTGCTTATTAGCCATTTACAATCTTCTTTGGTGAAATGTCCATTCAAACCTTTTACCCATTTTTAACTGGGTTGTGTTCTTATAATGGAGTTGTGTAGAATTTCTTTATATATTCTGGAGGCAAGCCCCTTATTAGAGGCTTTATCAATTATTTCTTCTATGGATCATGCTTTTGATGTTATATCTGTGAACTCTCAGCCTAACCCAAGGATTGTCTTTAAAAAAACCTTTCACAAAAATATTTTTAGCCTGTATCGCATTTTATTTCATAATTCAGTATTTGATTGAGCTTAAAATATAATTCAGGTTTTGTCAGTTTTCCATAAAGATGACTTCTTGCTTTTCCTATATTATTTTCATCCATTTTAATTCTTATGCTGTTTTCTGCTGCATTAGAGTTGACAAAGATAGCCACTATCAGCATTCACTTCAGAAAACATGTTTATACAATGACATATCAAGGTTTAGGCTTTATGAAAGCAAAAGACTAAAAATATAGCCAACCCCAAGGCTGCTTTATTTATTAAACCTTAGAATTTCCTGGTGATTGTCACTAATGTACATAGTTTACAGGTATTCTGTAACTCTATTTGTTTTAACTTTCCTTAGCAAAAATAACCATACTGTCAAACTTATGACATTTCACAGGTTGATTTTCCCTGGAAGCAGACTCTGAGGCTGAGTTTAGGGTGCAGGAGGTTTATTAAGAAATGCCTATGGGATTGATGCTGGGGCAAAGGGAGAAATGGAGCTAGGATGCAGGATTAGTGATAGCCTTGGTCAATCCAATAGGGAGGTCTGGAGCTGGAATGGCCCTTCTGAGTTGTCCTGAGTTTGGATGAGCTGGCCAGGCTTTTATATGCCTGCATCCATCTATCACTGAAAAAAGTAAACTCTGAGTGAGGTGTACTCTACAACTGAGGCAGTTCCAGAAGGGGCTGACAACAGGGTTTGGTAGCTGAAGAGCTCCCAGCAGCTGGGGCAACACATCCTTCCTTGGATGGGGGATGTGAGTATCATACCTGAGTATCTATTACATTATAATCATTTCACCTGAGACATACATGTCATTTATAACCTCAAGGCTAAGAAATACATATACAAGGTTGATAGGCACAGAAATATTTTTTTCCATTGAATTGGTGGGTATTTATCTGAAATATATACATAGGTTAGCCAGAGAGGAAACATGAAGATGTGCACCTTCCTTGTTCCCCCAAGAGAATTACTGGGAGAAAATGAGGTTTTCTACCCAATACTCATAGAAGAAATTGTTAAAAAT
The DNA here is from genome assembly GCF_000164805.1 of Carlito syrichta. Taxonomy (NCBI): domain Eukaryota; kingdom Metazoa; phylum Chordata; class Mammalia; order Primates; family Tarsiidae; genus Carlito; species Carlito syrichta. The sequence goes on from NW_007246038.1 coordinate 254,544, forward strand.
ACACTGAACATTATTTTCATCTGTCATGTCCTAAAGCCAGAGTTCACAGTTGTTTTTCAAAAAGCAGATTTAAATTTTCAAGTTAAGATCACATTTATTTTTTTAAAAAAACACCTTATTAAAAACATGTTATTAGAAAACTAATCTGGTTCTTGACCTCTGGACTAGGTGATTATTTTTTCTCATTAAAATGGTTATCTGTATAATCCACATAAATTAGAAGTTCTTTGAGAAATAGACATTGGTAAAACTGGGGACATTGTCTTCAATATTGGGAGTCTTCCCTCTGGCTTATGAGCATGTTTAGGCCTTGAGTTCAGAACTCCTTCTGGTATTTTCCTCATGCCTTAGTCAGTTCTTCAGTTTGCTATGGGCTTGGAATTCAAAATAATTAGAAATGATATAGATTGCTTAGGGACACTTTGGTAGAAGGACAATTAAATTTCTTTTCTCTTTTCTATATCTTTTGGATTTTCTGAGTTCAAAATTTTTCACTTTTATTTGCAAAGACTCCATTTCAAATACTCTGAACACGAATATTAAAAAAACCTCTGTCCTTTGCAAATTTATTTGATTTGTATGTCTGTATTCTCTTATTTCTGTTTCATCTTAAATTATCTGTTAATGTCTTTGTCTTTTTTTGGTACATGCTGTGGTCTTACTACTGTGTGTTCTCTTCAACAAGAGTATTCTGCATGTACAAACCATAACACTTTTCTCTGTACCTCTTGACTATTACAGAGTCAGTGTCAAATTTCACAGGGTCAATGTCAGAACCCAATTATCAATATTTAATTGTACCTACCAACTGAATACATTTTTGACATTCATGGCACTCGTCTATTTTCTTTAAATTGAGACATAACTCACTTACCATACAATGTCCCATTCGCCCTTCTGTTTGTCAAGGGCGAATGGGCATTTTGTTGGGCATTCTGTTGGGAATTTTGTATGACTTTATTTATTTAAGGATATTTCAGAATTAAGCTGAAGTGGCAGTTAGTGACAGGAATCCTGAGGTGGTGGGGGATGAGCTTGAGATTTTGTCTGGCTTTGTGGTCATTTATAGGTCAGTTTGTTAGCCTTGCTTAGTCTCAGGTTCTTCCTGTATAAAATGAGACAATTAGTGAAATGACTTTTGAGATTTGTGCCAGTTCTGAAATAATTCTGACTTTATGACCACCATTCAGTTGTTCAAACAAAGTAGATCAACTATTGCAATAGCTCAGTTAGCACTACGTGGAATGTTTTCAGCAGGGACGTCTTCATTTACCTTTAAGTGGCATGATCGCCTGATTATCCTGTTGAAATTGTTATATGGCTTCTGTATATTCCTCTTATGACCAGATAGAGAAAAGTAGCAATGTAGAATGCTATTTGCATTGGTCTAAAAAAAAAAAAAACCTTTCATTTTCCTGGACAATACATGTGTGCTGATTTTAAAAGTTCTCTAACTAGTTAGACAAAGAATTATATCTGTTCAACTTAAACCTTGTAATAATTTTTTGGAGTGGTATCAACTTGGATTTTCTTCCTTAATAAATTGAATTTGTCATATGTGATCATATTAAACATTAAAAAAAGTTATGGCATCATGTTTGTTTATTTGCTCCCTAAACTTTCTATAGAACAGTCTTCTATGCTTTTTTAGTTTCAGTTTTCACTAAGGATTTGTGACCAACTTGCATTACAAGATACAAGTTCCATTGTATCACATTCTGCCAGCAATCAAGATGTATATTCTTCCAAAAGTATTCAGAAATCAGTTCATTTTGAGTAGTATTAAATGAATGCCTTCCATCTGCCTTGGATTTTTCCCCCCCTCTTCTGACTAGGCCATTTGTTGACTGATTAAATGTTTGCATCCTTACAAAAAATGTTTTCTGGAAGGTCAAGCCAAAAGTCTCATTATGAAGTTAGCTGGGATAAATTCATACATATCATATTTGCTCCAAAGAATTAATTTACAAACCCTGTCCTGCCATTGACCAACTTTGCCACCTGCTGCTAGCCATAAATAAAAATTAGTGTGGTGTAGTGAGGCCCCTTGGTTTGTGTGTCTTTTCTGGCCTTCTTGGACCTTTGCCCACCTTGCAGTGGGCACTAGCAGAAGAGCCAGCTGTGAGGAGCAAAGCCTAGGTGTCCTTGGTTAGTGGCCATGATTGAATCCAGTGGACAATTGAGTCAAGGTCCTGACATGCTCTGCTCTCCTGGGCTGTCCTAAAGAATTCAGGCAGCTGTTTGTGGATGGGAATCACACTGTTATTTACAGAAAGGAACTCTGATGTTTTAGGGTGACAGTTAGAATGTTCTACGTGAAGCATCTAAAAGTCATGAGTGGGGGATTTTAGCCTTTTGTGGGCCATGAGACCCCTTTTGTCTGGAGGAGCCTATGGACCCCTTCTCAGAATATGTTATAAAATGCTTAAATATAAAGGATTACAAGGGACACTAATATCAAAATATAGTTATCAAAATATTTTAAAAAGTTGTATATAGTAACCTATGTGCTTCTTTAATAATGTCTTAAATAATAAGATCAAACAACAGGTCTCAAAAGCTGTCATAATTTTGCAGTAGTGATGGATTAACAAGTTATCTTGAGATCCCTGCAGAAACTGTATTGAGATATGAAAAAGTCTATGACTTCTATTAGTGACAAAGTCTCAGGTCTTGCTAATAGTACTAGGGAATGTTTCCTACATTCCTAATCGAAGGAAATGTTACATTTCAATTAAAGGCAAATGATGACAAAGATGCAGTTTTTTCTCATTCAAGTTCACAGACCCCCAACAATTAATGGATCCCAGTTCAGAGTGCCCAGTCTGCTCTAGAGCTATTTGTTGCACATAATGATTTATTGGATTCCCGCTATGTGCAAAACACTTTCCAAAAGCTGACCACAGTGAGGCCTCTATCATTGGATGAAGCTGACACTATTATTATCCCCATTTTATTTTACTTTATTTTATTTTTATTTTAAATTTTAAAGATGTGGGATACAATTCAGGGTTAGATATGCAGGTAACCTTGTTGATGTTGTATGCCCCCCTCCCCTGGAAGTTTCCTACTACTGCCAATCCCTTTCTTATAGTATTATGATAATAGTTTAAGGTCTGCTTATGAGTGAGAACATGTGATACTTAGTTTTCTTTTCTGTTCTTATCTCCATTTTAAAGATGAGAAAACTGAGGGTCATCTATCTAGTATGGGATAGAGCTGGGATTCAATCCTCAGCCCTCTGAATTCTTCACTGCATTGCTACGTGTGGGTTGAGATGATACTGACTCCCATGTATATCCTGATAAAGTATTTCTTGTTCACCTAACTTTGCAAATGTGAGAAACAAAACTCTACCCAATTCTTCTGAGAGGATGAGGAAATTAGCATGCCCTCATGTGCTGCTGGAGGGAGTATAAATTGCTCCATCCTTTCTGACAGCAACTTGGTCAACACATATCAATAACCTGAAATTTGCTCCAGTAATTTCACTCCTGGAAAGCCATCCTTAGGAAAAAGCTACAGTACAAAGATGCCATATGCAAAGATGTTCATCTCACTGTATTTATAGTAAGGGAAATTTCAGAACAGACCGAAAGCTAAGCAATAGGAGAATGGTTATATAACTATACAAGGGGGACCTCCAAACACCTGGAATTTATAAAAAATTGAGTTTTTATTCTTACATGTCTGAATTTCAGTTATCTTCAAAGTAGGTAACACTTTATTTGATGCAACACACCTATCGAGATGATTTTTCCACTGCTCAAAACAGTTTTTGAATTTGTCGATTTTGATGCCTTAGTGCTTCTGCCATTTTTTGTTTCACCTCCACATCAGCAAAACAGTTCCCTTTGAGGACTTTTTTCTTCAGGGAAACAAAAAAAAGAATCATTCATGGTGAGATCTGGTGAATAGGGAGAGTGAGGTATGGGGGTTCTGCTATTTTGGGTCAAAAACCGCTGAACACTCAGCACTGTGTGGGCAGGTGCACTCATAAAGCACCCATCATGAAATAGGCAAACATGTTGAAAGAAGCTCAAAAAAAAAAAAATTCACTGAAGCAGAATGCAGCCTCTCACAAAAACGCTAGCTGGTACACTGATGTTGATGGGTTCCTAGAATACTTACCTAGCAGAAGCCTGTACTATGAGGGGCCCACCCTTAAAAATAATTTTGGTTTTTGGGGGTTCCTTCCTCCTAAATAATTACCAGGTGGTGTATTAGGCATTAAAAATTATGGCATTTAAGACTATGTAATTACATTTTTGTAATGAATACTTATATAAAGCACCTATTATTTAACCTAAGTGATGATATAGAGCAGTCTGTTTATGGTGGTGATATTTGTAGATGGTAGTAGTTCCAGGAATCCCAATCCCCAGGTTAGGAACTAAAAATTTTAGGGGACAGATTCCTCCTACCCCTCCACTGTCAGAGACCAGTGGCTTTTACTCTGCCCTCACTTACTATATCAGAATCACTCTTTTGGAAATATTTGAAGAGTGTTTAGAATAAGGTTTACATATTAATGTGGCTAGTATGTTGGTTCGAATGCTTCTTTATGTAGGAAACTAAGCTGCCTTTGTTAAATTTGTTTTAATGAGCTGGATTCTTGAGATGTTTTCATTTATAAATGTAACAATTAGAAATAGCTGATCCTAGTTCACTATTGAACATGTGTTATGCTAATCATTGTTTTTATTTTTAATTTTTGGTCTCTCTACTAGCAAAAGTCTAAATGTGTTCTAGCATTTGAAGATGTTTGGGCCTGTTCCTCCTCTTTGTAAGAACAAAAGTACTGCACTCAAAAGCCTGTGCTTTCATTTGGAAGTTGATGAATTGCTTTTTAAAAACATAGTCATTAGTCCCAATTTCTTTCTGTCAAATTTCTTAAATTTTTATAACACTTTCTGAATGATGTTCTCAAAGGCAGTATTTTTACCTTTCCAAGTCTCCAGATTTCCTGCCATCTTATCAGACCTGTTCATTAAGCTCACTCAGCTGGTTTCAGAGTTCATGCATTTCCTCTCGTTCTCCCTATTTTTCTCTAACTGTGGCTAAACATTTGCTCTAAGGATCACATCCCCTGCTAACTGTAGGAGGACTTCGTCAATCTCTGCTGCTTCTGCTCTGCCTTCTTGAACAAGAATCTGTGACAGCACATATCATATGTTTGTCAGAATCTACTTTTTCATATCTTGTTATTTAGGATTTGAGCAGAACTTAGGCAAAGTTTACTTTTGTGCTGTTTGGGAAGACTAGGTTTGCTAAAGGAGTAAGGCAAACAAGATTTCAGCAGAAATGTTTGTTCTGGAAACAATTTTAAGGCATAAAAATTCTATACAAATAGGTTAGATTCTTGCACCTTAAATTTACCTACCTGTTACAAAGGCTCAGGGTTATTTAATTGTAATGTTTATAAATATTTTGTCATAATTATGTCTTTTAAAGAAATAGGAGAAGAAAGAATGAGTTTGTTGTAATAACCTTTTAATTATTTTTCTGATGCTTATTTGTTCCTGTGGATTCAAATTACCATTTGGTGTCATTTCTTTATTCTAATACAACTTTGTTCCTACCTCTATCTTTTTTGCTGTTGTTGTCAAGTATATTGTATTTTTGTATGTTATAAACTCCAACATATGGTTATATGCATTATTTTCTGCAACTTCTTTTTAAATCAATTAATAGAAGAAAGGAGAAGAAATTTGCAATTGTATTGTCTTTTATAATTGCATACATAACTACCTTTGCCAACATCTTTGTTTTTTTATCATGTGAATTAGAATTACTGTCTTGTATTACTTGCTTTCAACCTGAAGAACTTCCTTTAGTACTTTTATAGGATGAGTCTGCTAGCATCAATGATCTATTATTGTTTATCTGAAAATTATCTTCACTTTTGAAGGATAGTTTTAGTGGATATGATTCTTGGTTGATTATTTTTTTCTTTCAGCACTTTGAATTTGTCATCTTCATTGATTCTAATGAGTCAGATGTTAATCTTATTAGATTACTTTTGTACATGACAAGACTTTTTTCTCTTGCTGCTTTCAAGATTTTGACTATGATATGTCTGGGTGTGGACCTCTTTGTCTTTATCCTACTTGGAGTTCATTTAGCTTCTTGGATATATCCATTTAGTGTTTTTCTTCAATTCTGAGAAGTTTTCAGCAATTATTTCTTTGATTATTTTTCTACTTCTTTCTTTCCTCCTCTTCTGGGACTCCTATTATGTGTTGTGTATGTTGGTGTGTTTAATGCTCTCCCATGTTTCTTTAGGGTTCTCTTCATTTTTTTTTTCTCTCTGTTCTTCAGATTGCATAGTGTCTATTGATCTATCTTCAGGTTTGCTGGTTCTTTCTTCTACTCAAATCACCTGTTGAGCCCCTTCAGTGAATTTTTCATTTTGGTTATTGTACTTTTTAACTCTAGAATTCTCATTTGGTTCTTTTTTTGTGATTTCTCTTTATTGATATTCTCTATTTGAGATATTGTCATCATACCTTCCTTTAATTCTTTAAGCATGGTTTCCTTTAGTTCTTTGAACATATTTCTAATAGCTACTTTCAAGTCTTTGCTAAATTCAATATCTAGGTCTTTTCAAAGGCAGTTACCATTGCCTACTGTTTTTCCCATATATGGATCATGCTGTCTTATTTCTTTGCATGTTTTATACATTTTTGTTGAAAACTGAACATTTTAGATAATGTATTATAGCAACTGTAGATACTCATCTTTCTCCTTTCTGCCTCTGGGGCATGGTTTGCTTGTTTATTTCAATCATGACTTGACTGAATTAGTTCAGTGAAGTCTTTTTCTGCAGTGTACAGCCTCTGATGTCATTCCTTAGAGGGCACAGTCTTACTCTGACCTCTCTCTCTCCACCCAGGGATGGCAGTGGTTGCAGCTAGGCTCTCTTTGGCTCTTTCACTGATCCCCCTGTCACGTTTCTGATTAATCTTCTGGATTGGCATCATACGACTGGTATTACACCCAGTTGTTAGTCTCCCTTGTTAGCTGAATGCTCTATTGTTTTTGATGATGCCCTGAGGCATAAATTGTCACAGTTTGATATAATTAAAACTTTGCAGGAGTAGTTCTTAAACCCAATCCCTGAGGCTTGCTCTGACCTCAGAAAGGCTCCCCTTTGCTGTCTCTTTTCCTAGCTCTCTCTGTTAAATTTCTAGCTGGTCTACCCTTCAGTTAATCTTATCATGGAGTTACTAGCCTTTTCTTAATTGCCTACCACCAAAATTTCCATTTTATTTTTATTTTTTACAATGATTATGAGCTTGAACTTCCCCATGCTTTTTTGTTCCAAATAAAGCCAGCGTGCTTATAAAGATCTGCAGAGCTCTATGTTTTTATAGCCTGCCTCTCCCCTGAGCAGAACTCTGCACCACCACTCTGGAGCTGGCAGTGAAGACAGCAGCCTGCTTCTCTTAATGTGACACCCTACTCTGTGAGGAGGTGCTGGGCAGGAGTGGCAGCCTTTGGTCTTCTCAGCTTGCCTCTCTTGTCATGGAACCTTTACTCTATGAGTGAGCTAAAACAAAGACAATCAGGGTTCAGCATTCTTGACCCATTTCACCTAGGGTAGAGCTTCTGCCCTACAGATGTGGTCTGGGCAGAGAAAGGGAGCCTTGGTCCTCTTGACCATACTTGCCTGAAATAAAGATTCTGTGACACCAGACTGTGGTAGATGATAATGCTGGTGGCCTGATCCTCCCAGGGAAAAACTGTCACCCTGGGTTGGGCACAAGAGGGAGCTCCATCTTTTTGGCCATACCTACCGAGAGTCAGTCTGGGCTGGGAGTGGGGGAGGAGGAGGTTATGGTTCAAATGCTACAGAATCTCACTGTTCTTACCAATATTTAGCAGATTTTCTGGAATAAAATGTTTCTTCATTTGTTGTATATACTTAGGATGACCTGTAGAGACCTGAAATCGCTTTTAAAAAAGTAATTTTCACCAGTTCTAGTTGTTTTCTGGGGATAGGATCGGAAGAGCTCCTCACACCTTCAGTCTGACTTTAACTTTTTGAAAATTACAAACTATATTTCTTTTTTCCCTCCTTTTTTATTTTTAAAATTTATTTTATTTTAAAGATGTGGGGTACAATTCAGAATCAAGTGGTCATCGTACAGGTAAAGTTTGACCTCTCTTTGGTCCCCACTTTGCCTGGTTTGAGATCAGGTACCCTTATTAATGTTATGTGCTCCCCGCCCCCCGGCAGTTTCCAGCTACTGCCAATCTCTTTCTTATAGTATTATGATAATTGTTCAGGGTCCACTTATGAGTGAGAACATGTGGTACTCAGTTCTTTGTTTCTGTGATAATTACTGAGTATTATCAACTCTAAATCCATCCAAGTTGCTGTGAAGTTCATTATTTTGTTGTTCTGTATGGCTGCATAATATTTCATCGTGTGTATGTACCACATTTTTTTAATCCAGTTCAGTTCTGATGGGCAGCATGGTTGGTTCCATGTTCTCACTATTGTAAGTAGTGCTGCAGTAAACATGCATGTGCAGGTATCTTTTTTGTAGAATGATTTAAGTTCCTCCTGGTATATTCCCAGAAGGGGGGTTGCTGGGACATATGGAAGGTTAGTTTCTACTTATTTTAGGAATCGCCACCCTGTTTTCCATAGAGGTTGAACTAGTTTGCATTCCCACCAACAGTGTAGAAGTATTCCCTTTTCTCCGCATCCTCACCAGCATCTGTTGTTTTTGTTTTTTGTTTTTTAACAAACTATTTCTTCAAAGACATTTTACCTTCCAGACTTCATTGATCTACACAGCCCTTTTCTCCCTCCCAGTCTGAAATAGGAAGGTTTTTACCATAAACTTGATCAATTTCAGTAGAAGGAAAAAACAGTTTAAATTTTGAATGTATAAATGACAATTTACTTTAGCAACATGCCTTTCCTTGGGCATGGATGAGGGAGAAATTTGTGTGTAATGTACCAAAACTGGCTAGGTGCAGTGACTCTTGCCTGCATTCCCAGAACTTTGGGAGGCCAAAGCAGGAGGATTGCTTGAGCCCCAGAGTTCGAGACCACCATGAGCAACATAGTGAGATCTTGTCTCTACAAAAAAAAAAAAAAAAATTAGCCAGTTATGGTGGCACGTGCCTGTAGTTACAACTCAGGAGACTGAGGCAAGAGGATTGCTTGAGCTTAGGAGATTGAGGCTGTGGTGAGCCATGATTATACCACTACACTTTAGCCTGGGTGACAGACCCCCAAAACATAAAATCTACCAAAATCTTAATGCTGGGTGATTTGAGTCTCTTTGAGAGCTTGAAAGTGTTACAGAGAGGGAAGTTTCTTTGTTTCTGCCATGTGAACAATTCCTAGTGATTGCGACGAGGTAGATATGAACCTTCTTCCCCAGTTATCACACACACACCTGAATTTTTGCTCCTTCTGCTTTACTTGGCATTTGTGTTTTGAGGGGTTTAATGCCAATAACTGATGCCTACAAGGACGGTCTCCAGCTGCTGTTTTGCAGCAGGGTAAGTATTCTCAGAAAATTCTATTTTCAAGGATAATGGGATATAAGAAAGCTTAGTCTAAGACAAGTGTTGACTCACCACTTGTTTGTGTATGGCCTAGGAGCTAAGAATGATTTTTACATTTTTAAGTGGTTGGAAAATATCAAAATAAAATGATGACTTCAGATATGTAAAAATATGAAATTCAAATTAATGCCTATAGATAAAGTTTTATTGGCACACAGCTGTGCTCATGTGTTTATGTGTTGTCTATGGTTGCTTTTGTTTTACAACAGCAGCATGGTATATTTGCAACAGAGACCATGTGGTCTGAAAAGTCAAAAGTATTGACCATTTGGCCCTTTACAGAAAAAGTTTGTGGACCTAGTCTAAATAAAATATATTTTGGTGGAGCAGCACTAAATACAAAATGTCTTAGGGTCCAAAACGTGTCACAACAGGGCTATAGATGCCCAACAAGATATAAAAGAATGAGTTTCAGGACAATTACTGATATTTTAGGCTATGATATATATATATGCTACTTGTCTTTGTGTAAGCAAGTCTCATTCAGAGAAAAACTTCAAAATACATTTCATATATATATTTGAAACTAATTCCCCAATGTTGTATGCTTTCCCAAGCATTCCGTTTGATCTGAAATCGTGGCATTTTGACAGTTTTCTCTGTAATTAATGAATCTCTTTTTAATTTAGAAAAAGGTTTATCCCTTATTTGACTTAATATTCTTAGAGAAAGTGTACTTTCCAAGGTGATGTCTGCATTGTGTCAAAATATCTAGATGACCCCAATAGTTCAGTTTAAAAAATTAAACAGAAGAAGTCAGATAAATTATTTCTGGCATCATATAAACTCTTTAAAATGTAGTGGTGATATAGGAATTGAAAAGTCTCAAGTTTTATGCTAGTTATTTTTTATGATAGTATAGACAAAAGGTTGACCATATGATATACAAATGTCATGTAAGAATGTATTTTATTCCTCCAAAAGTGCTGAAAATTGAGCATTGAGGTAATGTTCTTTAAAAGTAATGTTTGTACTTTACAAAGGATCATGACTCATAGTCCAACTGCAATTATTCTGTAGAAAAATATACTGTTTTACCTGAATATTGTTTGATGGTACAAAAAATTTTAACAGATCCTTTTTTCCAAAAGATCCCGAAGAATAATTATATTTATTAATATATGCTTCCTACAAAACAATTTTATTCAGCGAAGTTTATGATAGTTTACCCATAGTTATATTATCAAATAATATGCCTTTTTCACATATGCTGAAAGAAAGAAAAACAGTATGCCACATTGCATTCCTTGGTTATCAGTGGGTTCAAATTCCTTCTAGTTTTGGGGGCATGTAATGAAACAATGTGATTTCTGAGACCTAAAACCCTAAAATTTCTACCAATGAAATTCAGAGACACATATGGGTAAGTTCAGCAGTTGAAAGCAAATTTTTGTCATATATCTATATGGTAAAGTTTTTGAAATGGAGTGGTTTCCTGTTTTGTACCTAATAGATCTAGTCATATCTCACCCATTGTCTTCCTATTCAGGCATTTTCTCCTTCCCTGTCCCAACAGGTCCTACCTGCCCAAAGCCACAGTTATGCTTCCATATCAGTTACTTTCTGGAATGTCTTTGCTTTTTTTTTTTTCCAGGCATCTAGTGGAAATTATTATTTCATCCCCTACATCATGACGCCATGTGCTGATTATTTTTGCTGTGAGAGTGACGCTCAGAGGCGAGCCTCAGAGTACATGCAGCCCAACTGGGACACCATCCTGGGTCCACTGTGCGTGCCTCTGGTGGACAGGTTCATTAGCCTCCTCAAGGACATCCACGTGACCTCATGGTAATTCCCATCAGCCACCAATGACCCCAGGAGCCTTGTAAGATTTCCCTTCACTTTCAGGGAAGGGGGTATATCTTCAAATGACCAGAGTGACCAGAGAATGAGGAACTCCAACCAGTCATTTAAAAATCATCCTGGAATCCATTATTGCTACCCCTTACTACCTCACTAAGCTAGGCCAGTGAAGTGATGCCAAAAGAGAACAGAACTGGGGTTAAGAGGTCAAGATTGGGCCTATGTCTAGCCCTGACTCCCTGTGTGACATTGACATATAACTTCTCTTCTCTGTGACTGTTTTCTAGAAAATAAGGAAGTTATTAGTGATCTTTTAAATGATCTCTTTCAACTATGATGTTCTGTGTTTCAAGACCATTTCTGAATATAACTTTACATAAATGCCTCAGCAAGGTCATTCTGACCTCAAGTTCATGTGCTATAAAAACTTGCTTGTGTTGAGTTCGGCTGTAGCCCTCCTGACCTCAGGATGTACTGTGACGTGTTCTCTCTAGATTTACGTCAGAGGTAATGAATACTCAGAGGAGGACAGGGTTGGATTTGAATCTTGGCTTAGGTGATTTCTAGCTGTGTGGCCTTGAAAAGTCAGCTCACCTTTGTGCTCAAGAAAGTTAAAGACAGAAAAATTATTCTTAACCAAACAATCCAGTTATTTTACTTGCAGCCAATGTAAAGAATTTATTCCTATAAGTTTTGTCACAAGGAGAAGGATTTGTTCTTTCAAAACAAATGAAACTCCAAAACACTGGCAGAACTGACTTGCTATGAAATGTAAAGGACCTCATGTCACACTTTGGCTCAAGTCATGGCACCCTGAGCTGTGGAGTGTTACCATTGTGGTATTGGTCTGAGCCACACACTTATGAATGGTCTCCTTTTCTTTTCTATCCCATCATGTCCTTTGTGGATGCAGACTTTCTTTTACAGACTTTAATGGGAAAAGAAGACTGGAAACCTAGGCGTGACCACATGCCGACATAGAAAGCAAATGGGGGACATTTTGTGGCATGTTCCTGGAAAACCTCATTCAGTCATGCCTTGATAATTATTGTCTCATTGCAAAACAAACACTTTAGTGAAGTTTTATGGAAAGCTTTCCCAATACTGTATTTTCAGGTCTGACAAGGAGGTGGGTTAGCTTGGATTTGCTGGATGATTCAGTTCTTTGCAAGAAATAGACTCAAGTTTGTTCCTCATTCAGTGTATGTATGTATCAGTAGGAAAACAACTCTTTTGATTTGGTTTAGTTTCAAAGGGCTTGAAATATCTATTGGTGGATTCCATCCCATGAACTGATAGGTGTTTGGCGATGATTAGAGAGAGGGAAACGGCGCTTATGTTTTAACACATCTATAATAGAGATGGCGAGTAAGATTTTAGCTCAAGTGCCAACTCTAATGGATTTATAAAGTATTTGTTGAATCCTGTGATGAAAAGGGCTTTGGAGCCATTCCCAAATTAACATTGATTAGTAACATCTTCCCTGGTTACCAGAGGCAGAAATGGCTGCATGTTTATTACATATCTGATGTCCCCAAACCATACTTAAGTCAGTATTTTATTCACTTAAAAGTTACTGTTCTTACTAGATTTTTTAACATATTAAAACTATTTTTCAGAATTACCCTTGAAAAATAAGACTAAAGTGTAAGTTTTTATTCATCAGGCTAAACTAATAACACTTTAATAGCTTTGATGCCTTCATAGTTTATCAAATGGTCAATGTCTGTCACCCAACTTAATGACTCATTCAATTAATGACAGAATTTTAAACACTGGCAGAATCGGCTAATTTGTTCATCAGGGTGATAGCAATTGACAAATAAGGGAATAAAAAACTAATGCTATGCACTGATATTTTTATATCAGAACCCCTTCTGTGGGCACCACTTTATTCTTTAAATGTTAATTGAGGTCTTGTTGTGAGCATTGAGCCAGACTGTGTACTGTGTGTGCACTTACTTAGCTAAGTTTCATAATTATTAAAAGTAAGTACCATTTGTTCTTATCCTGTCTCCTGTGTTGTTTTTCTCTCTCTGGAGACTATTATTTAATTTAGCTTACTCTCTTTTTAATGAATAGCCTGATTTTGAAAACTCTCTCCAGTTAGATAATTTCAAGCTTCTTAATGGTTTGACAGTATTACTGCTTGGCAATGTCCAGTCTTGATTTAAAAATTCCTTGGAAACAGTCAAGATATTTAAGTCAATCTATGGCCAACCTCTATATACCAAATTAGGTCATTTTTCAAGGTTTTAAACTAAGTACCAGATGATAGCATTGGCTCTTTGAGAGGCTATGGTGACATTCCAATGTAGGTTTAAACTGCTATAAGTGTTTTCAAGCATCCACATTATTATCCAGATGCCCCTTGAAGGAAGTTTTATATTTTATGTTAGAAAAACATTCCAGCAGTTGAATATGACAAGGAGAGTAAGGTTGTCTGGAAGCTTCCAGACATGGCCTCTGTGTGTTCTTTCTTGGATTGCTCTGGGACACAACACCAGTTTCCAGCCTCCCTCAACTGGGGAAATCTTCATGACTACTAAGTGGAGACACTCGTGTTTTGTGGATTTTGAAGTTTTGTTTGGCTTTGTGATAATCTGTTATAAGTGTGGAAAAGAAATATTCAAGTAAGATTACTTCTCACTCTCTATGGGTTTGAAATGCCAGAGGAAGTGGGGTGGGTTGGGCAGCAAGTCCTGTGTGTCTTCTAAACACAGAGGAGGATCAGCTTTGAAAATATTGTCAAGATTATAATGAACTTATTTTTATTTATCATTTACTGGTTAGTTTCTATGAAATGTGAGTAGCAAGTAGAAAGTGTTGCCCATTTGCTGGGGTAGGGAGGTTCAGGTCTGGGCCAAGGTCCTCCTGTGTTAGCCTAAGTCACATCAGTGACAACATGTTTGAGCACTAAAGAAGACAGTCATGGGGACATATAGATGTGACTGAAAGTTTTCATGTTTCTCTCTCCAGTGCTTTTTACAAAGAAACCTTGTTAAATGACATCCGGAAAGCCAGAGAGAAATACCAGGGTGAGGAACTGGCAAAGGAACTGGCTCGGATCAAACTCCGCATGGATAATACTGAAGTGCTGACCCCAGACATTATCATTAATTTACTCCTGTCCTATCGTGATATCCAGGTATGAAATACAACTAGCTAAGTCTAGCATATGCTGAGTTCTTGCTTGGTGTGAAGAACTTATATGAAGTACTCTTACACCCAGTATGTGGTAAAGTGACTGTTGTATAGACTAATAGGTATGTGGCTAGGTCATAGGTCATCCAGCTGATCTTTTGTGGTGGACATTTTGGAGAAGGTTCTGTCATACTGGAGCTGGTGTGACCACTTTGATAAGAGATCCCATATACAGGACTGCTTATTATAAGGAGCTAAGAAGTTTGCAGTTTACATGAACTTTATGCTAGGCATTGTTCCAAGCCTTTTGCAAATCTGAATTCATTTAATCCCCTTAACAACCCTATGGGCTGGGCTCGGTGGCTCAACCTGTAATCCCAGCACTTTGGGAGGCCGAGGCAAGTGGATTGCCTGAGCCCATGTGTTTGAGACCAGCCTGGGCAATTTGGTGAGACCTCGTCTCTACAATAAATCAAAAATTAGCTGGGCGTAGTAGCATGCACCTGTAGTTCCGGATACTTGGAAGGCTGAGGCAGAAGGATCGCCAGAGTCCAGCAGGTCGACGCTCAGGTTGCCATGAGTGTGCCCCTGCACTCCAGCCTAGGCAACAGAGTGAGACTCAAAAAACAAACAAACAAACAAACAAACAAACAAACAAAAAAACCCTATGAAGTTTGTATATTCTGATTATCCTCATTTTACAAATGAGGAAACTGAAGCACAGAGAAGTTAAGTTGTTGAAGGTCACACAATAGTTGATGAGTTCAGGACTCCAACTAAGACTATCTGGCTCTATTGTTTTTGTTCTTGTTTCCTCTACTCTGCTACTTCCTGTAGACCTTTGTCATTTCCTTCTTTGTTTACCACCACTCATCAGTGACAGAACAGGAGTAGAGGAGACACACACAGGACTCAGGAAATGCAGATGTTTATTCTAAGACAGGCATCAGAAGCTACTGGAGGGTTCTTGAGGCAAGGCTTTTGGGACATGGTACCAGGAAGGAAATTGGGTGTTTCTTGCCTCCAAGTTGAATGTCGCTGAGCCATTTCTTCCCTTTTTTGTTTTTTTTGAGTTGGGGTCTCTTTGTTTTTTTTTTTTTTGAGTTGGAGTCTCATTCTGTCGCCCAGGCTGAAGTGCAGTGGCATGCACACTCATGGTTACCCCAGCATCGACCTGCTGGGCTCTGGCGATCTTTCTGCCTCAGCCTTCCAAGTAACCGGAACTACAGGTGCCCACTACCACACCTGGCTAATTTTTTTTTCACTCT
Organism: Carlito syrichta; assembly: GCF_000164805.1. Taxonomy (NCBI): domain Eukaryota; kingdom Metazoa; phylum Chordata; class Mammalia; order Primates; family Tarsiidae; genus Carlito; species Carlito syrichta. The sequence goes on from NW_007246038.1 coordinate 270,350, forward strand.
GTTACCCAGACTGGAGTGCAGTGGCACACTCATGGCCACCCCAGCATCGACTTGCTAGACTCTGGCGATCCTTCCGCCTCAGCCTTCCAAGTAGCCAGAACTACAGGTGCGCACTACCACACCTGGCTAATTATTGATTTATTATAGAGACAAGGTCTCACCAAACTGCCTGGGTTGGTCTCGAACCCACGAGCTCAGGCAATCCACTCGCCTCGGCCTCCCAAAGTGCTGGGATTACAGGCTGAGCCACTGAGCCTGGCCCACTGAGCCATTTCTAAGGATGTTTTGCCTCCCTTCCCTTTGGAGGAACACAGGGTCATGTACCTTACTTGTGGAATTCTACAAAGCCATGTGGGAGTTTGTTAGCCACAGGTCTTTAAACCTGAAAGACAGAGGCATCCATTTATGACCTGGACCAAGAACAGAACCAGCCACTAAGGAACTCATGCTCCTAGTGACAAGTAGATCCAGCTAGCTGATTTTAATAGCAGGGGCTATTAGGGATTACAATAATGATTAGATCAGGCCCCCACAGGACAAGCAAATGGAAATGACTATTCTTAAACTTTCTTCCCTTGAGCTGCTGTTGTCCTTCTGTTCTTGCCTTCGTGTATCCTTTCTTTTCATAATGTTTCACTGGTGAGACTCTTAGGCTCAAAGCTGAGCCAGGAAGTTCCTGGAATACAACTGCCTTCTCTTTCTTAGGGGGCAGCAGCATCAAGGTGCAGAGCCACAAGACAGACATGGGATTTCATTGGGAAGCCCTCCTCTGCTGATGATGGCAGGCTGTCAGCGAGTTGGCCAGTACCAATGATTCCATGCCTGGCTGAAAGGGTAACAGGTGGCACTGCTAAGAGGGGACTTAGCAGAGACAAACATGGTAACAGTTTTCCCCTGGGTAATTATGCCAAGTTTAGAGCAGTGGTTCTCAACCCAGGGATATTTGGCAGTGTCTGGAGACATTTTTGATTGTCAAAACTAAGTGTGTGGGAAGACTGGGGTGGGGAGTGCTGCTGGCTTCTGTTGGGTTGAAGCCAGCATCCTACTGCCCGGGACAGCCCTCACATCAGAGAACTACCTGGCCCCAAAATATAAGTAATGCTAAGGTTGAGAAATTCTGGATTAGATTGTTTGATTCTGGCAAAATAGGAAGGACTGGGATGTTTTCTCCCTTTATGCGGGAAATTGACTGTCAGTTTTCTTGCACGTATATGTACAGTTTATTTTAACACATAACTCTCCTACACTCAAAGCAAGGTAACTTTTTCCTGGCTTTTAGGCTCATTTACATTCTTTTGTTGCCTTTGGATTTAATTCTTTTCCCTTGATCACTTTGTGCCCTATGATAAGAGGGATTCCTTCTCTGTTCCTCCCCCTCATCTGTCTTGCTTTCTGATCTTTTTCCTGTTCTGTTAAAGGCTGCAAGTGACTTCGCTAAATGCCCTCTGTAAGGAAAGGCCTATCTTTAAGTGCTGAGGCTGTTTCGTGTTTATAACTATTCAGAAAAAGTCTGTGAGGAGCTATGTTTCCTCTCTTTCTCACCTTGGAACCTCTTGCCAACAGGACTATGATGCGATGGTGAAGCTGGTAGAAACATTGGAGATGCTGCCTACATGTGATTTGGCTGATCAGCATAATATTAAATTCCACTATGCGTTTGCACTGAATAGGTAAGAATGATAATGTATGTAACGGTTTTTGAAATGTGCCACCTGATGAATTCTGCTTCCTTCTTTTGTTCAACACTCAGCATGTATGAGCCAGGTCACATACTAAATGCCAAGGTTATGAAGATGGACAAGGCATGGTGTTTGTCCTCAGGGACTTTGTCTTTGGAACATATATATTCTAGTTATAAGATGAGACACATAAATAAACCCCAATAGCTCAGGGTGATAAATGGCTTCATGATGGTTTGTCTAAAGTGCTACTCAAGTACAGCCTAGGGAGGGAGTCATTCTGCTTGGGGGTTTTAGAGAAGCTTCTCTAGGCTTTTTGGGACTGGATTTTGAAGAATTCATAAGACTTACCTTATGGACAGGAGAAAGTAGGGGATTGGGGGATGATGAAAAAGACCATTCCGTTTGGTCAGACCAGAAAGGTGAGCATAGAGTTTTTCACATGTAAGGTGCATTTGGGAAACATCCATTGTGACTAGAACATAAAATTCAGGTGAAGCAAATACAGGAGATGTAGGCTAAGCATGGAGGATGGGACCATGTCTCAAAACAACCTGTAAATGTGAATAAGGAATTGTAGCCTATAGAGGACTAGCTTAAGCAACAAGATTAACGTATGATTTTTTTTTTTAAGAGGGTGCTGTGTTTATGTACTAGTATAATCTGAACTTGGGAATTGCTGGGCTAAGTAGAGTATATGAAATTTGGAAATGCCTGCCTGGAGACCACAAACCTCAAAAGCGTAAGTGCTACGGGTATTAACTAAGATGCTGTAATAAAGAGGCCGTGAATGCAATGATTTAAATAAGGTTGAAATTTCTCTTTCATATAGCAGTCTAGAGGGGAGTGGACCAGGCTAGTGGCACAGCACTGCTCCAGGAGTTGTTCAGGGACTTGGCATCTAACTCTTATGTAGCTCTTTCATCCGTCTATATAGTTGAAGCTAAGTCACTGCCACTCCGGGTTCCAGTCTGTGGAATGCAAGAAAGAGAGGAGACACAGGGCAAGTGATTTCCTTTAAAGCAAGTCGAATTGACATATACCACTTCTACTCACATTCCATTGATGAGAACATGGTCACATAACTCCAACTAGCTACAAGGGAAGCTGGGAAATGTAGTCTCTTGCTAGTTGCCCATGTGCCCATCCAAATTTAACTGCTATGGATTTGAAGGCTAACAAGGAGTTTGCCACATTCAACCTCACAAAATAACAGGTCTCTAAACGTCTTAATTCTATTGTGTCCCTTCCTCCATTGATAATATTTAGGAGGAGGAGCAGCATTCTCATGCATATCATGAGAACCATGCCCAGATACACTCCCTGGGGCCTCCAGGTACACCGTTGGGACTGTCCTCTGTCTGAGCCAGGAATGCATCGTATCAAATCTTATAGCAGAGTACCCTGGGAAGGTATTCAAACTTGACTTGAGAGCCAGAGAGGTCTGGCATCTCCTCATCAACCTTCCATGGTGCATGTCTTCTGTAGTGAATGGACAGAGGGAAAATTAGAGGTAAGCTGAGTTAGAGGACTCTTATGTCTGACTTCTCAGTTTCAGAGGCTCTGCTTTGCCTTAACAACTGGATTAGGCTACAGATTGTTGACCTGCCTTTAGTAGCACATGTAGGACAGCTGCAAAACAGGCATCCATGGCTTTGAAAGTCTCATAACACATGTGAGGTCATATCTCTCCCTTTTAAATAGAGGTAAAATTTGTAGTAGGTGAAATGCACAGATCAGCAGTATATAACTCGAGTTTAATGAATGGCTATGTACACGTAAACAATATCCCTTCCAAAAAGAAAATATTTCCATCACTCCAGAAGTTCCCTTGTGCTCCTTTGCAAGCAACCCTCACTTCTCTGTCTCCATAGATTGGTTTTGCTTATCCCTGAACTTCACGTACATGAAATCATATAGTATACAGCCTTTTATGTCTAGCTTCTTTCATTCAGTGTCAGGCTCATGAGGTGCATCTGTGCCATTGTGTGTATTCCTAGTTCATTCTCATTACTGTATTCTTTTGTATGAATATGCCACAATTTATTTATTTTACTGCTGTTGGACCTTTTAGGTTGTTTCCAGTTTGAAGAGTGCTGCTAGAAACATTCTCGTGCATGCATGTGTTTTTGTATACATTTCTGTTGGATATATAGTGTGTGCATGTAATAGACATCAGCAAACAATGATAGGATTGTGATTCCTTTTTGGGAGGAAGCTTTATGGTCTCTATGAAAAGTGTACCCATTCTCTCCCCAGTGGCCTTTAAACCCAGCACCCGAAGGTGGGGAGCATCTTTGCGAGTGAAGGCCAATCTTCATAAACCTGAAAAAACAAAGTCTTGTAACTTTGCTCCCCAGCATAGCAGACTCCATTTTTATTTATGCTTACCTGTACTCGATTGTTCCTTAATTTATAAGGATTAAGTGAGTTATCAGTTCTAAGGTTCTTGGGAAAATGCCTAGCAAACTGTAAGTGCTGTAAAAAATGGTTAAATAAAAACTAAGAAGGTCATTTAAGTCATTTATCACTATGTCTTTTTCCCAGACATAGTAGAAGTAACTGTTGTCAAACAGAGAATGAAATAATCGATTACCATTTTCTCAAAGTAATAGAAGACGAAAACAAGGTTTGTGTTGGAAAATTGATATCTAAGATAAATGAGTTTGGCAGGATGAGGTGATCCTGAGACAAACATGTTTCCAGTTTGGAAGCAGAGTGGCTGGGATTGCACTTCAGAAAGCCACCTCCCTCTTCATTGGGTCTTTTCCTTCTAGTCTGATTGTCTTCTATTAGGCTGTGGCTCTGTAGTATAGGTCAAACAGGGCCCTCAATGCTGAGAACCTCATTTTCTCCAGTTAACTAGGAATTTTCTGTAAAATTACAGTACTATTTGCTTCATTTATACATGCAATCTGATCCTGAATTTCACATTTTTGCTTTAGGCTTAACTTGGCCAGCTGTCACATAGTCATAGTAGGATTTTGCATTACAGATTGAGCAGCTATAATTTGAAAATCCAAAATCCAAAGTGCTCCAAAATCCAAAATATTTTGAGCGCCAACATAATGCTCAAAGGAAATGCTCATTGGAGCCTTTCAGATTTTAGATTAGCCATGCTCAACTGGTAAGTACAATGCAAATATTCTAAAATTTGAAATATCAAAAATCCGAAACACTTCTAGTCCCAGGCATTTTGTATAAGGGATACTCAACTGGTATGTACAGTTTTGAAGGCGTTTATAGCAGTACCTTGTATCTGTAGAGGGGAAAATAGTGATGGACAAGAAATGAATTTTCCTATGTTACAGTTGACCTTTGACTCTTAGGAAATGGAGCAAATCATGGTTATAAATTAGTTACTAAAGGTTGGCAGTAATGGATGACTTTTGATCCTCAGATGACAAGGGTTCCCTGTTAATGAGAAAGCTGGTTTGAGCCGGTCAGCTTTTCCTGATATCTTTTTCACAGCATTCAGAAGCCTATTCAAAGTCACTTCAAGTTTCCACTGAGCAGTTAAACTGCTTACCTCACAATGGCATGCAATCCTATATGAGTGATTTTTGTTTGCTGTTGCTTTTATAGACAAGACTTTATTAGATACACTGATGAATTCAGAATATTCTGACCAGGGATCCAGCCAGTGGGCAGAAGCATGGAATAGAAGTATCAAAATCAAAGTCTTAAGTTAAAAACAAAACTTACCTATCATGAAATAGAAGACATGTACTTATTTTGGGTCAAGACTAGCAACCCTGGAAAAATTTACCTCATTGAATTCCTCAGCAGGGGGAGGGGGCTTAGACAATTGTATACATGACATTTATTGGAATGTCTGATGTGTCACTATAAATAAGGGAAGCGATAGAGAAAGGTTGCTCTGTGGAAACCTAGAGGCTATGAGACGAATGTGACTGAATCCAGCCTACACCAGAGTGCTTGTAAATGTGTTATAGAACCTATAGAGTCTCAATCTCTGAGCTCCTCAGACAGGTTATTGCTCAAGTGGAGGGTCATATGTCCCTAGGAGGGCAGTGTGGCTCATCATCTCTGCAGTAGCCATCATCCTCTTTTTGTGTCTTCTGTTTGTGTTCACTATTGAATCTCACCATCTTAATGTATGTGTTTATATAAGTAGTATTATTTATTAAGTGTTTGTCAAAAGTAGAAAAAGGATGACGCCTTCCACCTTTATAATGCGTTGTCTCCAGGTAGCTAAAAGTACATTGCAGATGAAGGATATGTATTTGCTGTTTTCCTAAGTAATGAAGAGAACCACAAAATTTACCAACTTAGGAAGGGATTATCTAGTCTAAACCCTTTGCTTTAGAGAGGAGGAAGGAAGGGAGGGAGGAAGGAGGGAAGGAAGGAGGGGAGTTAGGAAGTTAGTTAAGGGCCCAGAATGTAGCAGTTGGTCAGTAAGGGATTTGGGACCAAAACTCCCTAATTTTAGCACACCATTGCATACACTAGTTTTTAAAGCTGATGTTAATAATACCACAGCATAATCAATTAAACTCTTTTGAGCAGGCTTTAGCTTATATGTACTTTGTCTGAAGGGCAACCAAAACAAGCCATAGGGCTCCACTTGAAATTGTCCCTTTATATGTCCTGTTTTTATCATATGTGATGAGAGTATTAGATGGTAGCTAGATATTGAAGCTACTTTCATAATGTAAACTTTTGTTTTGGTTTGTTTTTTATTGTAAAAAACACATACCATCTCAACCACTTTTAAGCATACAGTTCAGTACTGTTAAATATGTCCTTATTATGGTGAAACAGAGCTCTAGAACTTTTTCATTTTGTGGATCTGAAACAACAGCTCCTCATTCCCCCAGCCTCCAGCCCCTGGCATCCACCATTCTGTTTTCTGTCTTTATGCATTTGACTATTCCAGGTACCTTATATTAGTGGAATCATACAGCGTTTGTCTTTTTTGTGACTGCCTTATTTTATTTAACCTAACGGTTCATTCATATTGCAGCATGTGTCAGAATTTCCTTTTGAAACTGAATAATATTCCTTTCTGTGTATATACCACATTTTTAAAAATCTACTCATCTGTTGGTAGACATTTAGGTTGCCTCTACCGCTTGGCTATTGTGAATGGTACTGCTATAAACATAGGTGTGCAAATATTTCTTCAAGGTCCTGTTTTCAATTTCTTTGGTTATATGCCCAGAAGTGGAAATGTTGGATCATATGGTAGTTCTGTTTTTGATTTTTGAGGAACCTACATACTGCTTTCCAAAGAAGCTGCATCGTTTTACATCCTACCAACAATATACAATTTCTCGAATCCTTGCCAACACTTATTTTCTGTTTTCTTTTTATTAGCCATCCTAATGGGGATGTGAGATGATATCTCATTAGAGTTTTAATTTGCATTTCTCTGATTAGTGACATTAAGTATCTTTTCATCTGCTTATTGGCTATTTGCATATCATCTTTGGAGAAATGTCTATTCAAGTCCTCTGCCCATTTTAAAACAGGTTATTTGATTTTTTTTGTTGTTGTTGAGTTGTAGGAGTTCTTTATATATTCTGGGTATTGACTCCTGATCAGATATATGAATGGCAAATATTTTCTCCCATTCCATAGGTTGCTTTTTCACTCTGTTGATTGTGTTCTTTGATGCACAACACTTTTTAAGTTTGATGTCCCATTTATTTAATTTTGCTTTTATTGTCTGCTTTCAGTGTCATGTCCATGAAATCATTGCCACAATATATACTTCTTATAACAAAAAGCAAGTTATTTTTCTCTGAGAAATGAACCATCTCCTTGTCTTCTGAGCAGTAGCCTTGCCAATAATACATGTTTTCTTTTTGAAAGGTATTTAAGGGCTTACTACTTCCGACTGTCATTGTTCCTCCTCACTGGCCTCCTTGAGCCTACGTAGCTTCCTTTTCTGTCTAGTTTCCTCTGCAGTTCCCTTTTTTTGGTCTTTCTCCTTTATCTACTGACTTATTTACATGTCAGTTGAAGGGCCATGTATAAAGAAGGAGAGAGCTCATGAGGGGTGACTCAAGTTAATGTGTGATTAAAATATAATCACATATGTATATGTATCACATAGTTGAACTTAGACAGGTGAATTTGTTTTCTTCAAACTAATTGCACTGTAACGCTCTGCATTTATTTTGACAGTGCTGCCATTATTTAGAATATTATCGTGTCAGTGGAGGGAGGGGATTTTTTTAAACCTTTGGAATTGCCTTAAGAGCCAGCTTATAAGGCTCATAGGAAATCTGTATCATCCCAGTGGGTTTTGAAGACTGACAGATCTGGGCTTAGAATTCCAGCTTCTATACTTAAGTGTTTTGGCTGTGGTCAAGTCACTTAACTTCCTGATGCAGTAGTTTTTTCATCTGTGAAGTGGGATACTAACATCTACTATGTAGTAAATATTACTTGGAGTACTCCTGGCCTGAGCCAGGTACTTGATTGCATCTGTTACTGTCACTGTGTAGCTGTATCACACATAATTTTTTTTACCAGATTTGAGAGATAATTTTAACCTTTTTCAAATATCAAAGCTACAAAGTACAGATATTGCCACCATAGAAGCTATTTAAAACCACATACCTTTGAATCTGAAGGAAATTCATAGAAATAAGTTTATAGAAGTGCTGTTAGCACAAGAAAATTGTTGGAATAAATATGTGGCCCTTTGAAATGACTATTTTGAATGAGATAGGGTTTATCTGAACGTAGATATTTATAGAAACAAGGAATAGTATGTTTAATAGTTCAAAGTTTACTGCTTTACAGCAGGTTTCTCAGTCTTGGCACTATTGACCTGAGGATAATTCTGTCACAGGGACTGTTCTATGTATTGTAGGATGTTTAGCAACATTCCTGGCTTCTACTCACTAGGTGCCAATAGCACACCCCCCAGTGCAACAACCATAAATGTTTCTAGACATTAACAAATATCCCATAGGAGACACAATCACACCTGGTTGAGACCACAGCTTTATAGGAAGGGATTGTGGGGTGTGCAAAGAGCACGTGCTCTGACATTTGAATTACTTACTGGCAATATGAGTTCGCCAAGGTAATAAAACTCCTTCAAAAGCCTGAGTTTGCTCATATGTAAACTGGGATGATGATGCCTGTAGTAAGGGTTGCATAAAATATGCTGTATGCAAATAGCTGCATGGCCCCTGATCGCTAAAAGGCTGTTCATAAAAGTTTGATCTCTCTTCTGTTTATCCCCCATTTACACTGCTTAATGCTAAATCTGGAGATAGCCCAGTGTTACATAAAAAGATTACAGAGTCAACATGGCAAGTGCCAACTGACTTAGTGGCTTAATCTGTAGGATTTATTCTTGTTTAAAGTAGACAACAATAACGACTTGTAACTTAGCCAAAAAGTTGCCCAGCACTCTTAACCAACTGTTGGTTATCCAGGGAACATTCAACTTGGGAATTATTTGATAAATACTTCAAAACCACTCTGTGGTTTATAACCTACAAATTCGTGGGTTGTACTGTGAAAAAATTAAGATAATGAGAATGAATGAGGAGTTCTAAGAATTAAATAAGAATATCATGAATAAAGTATTTAGCATAGTGCCTGGGATATAGATGATGCTAGATGAATGTTAATTGCCCCTCTATTTCCCAACAGAGAATCCCAGTCACCAGTTTAGGTCATTTTCAATGATAGTCTGAACCTAAAACAATGTTATGGTCAACTTTTCTGTCAGCCTAAGTAAATGCAACACTAAAAGAGCTAAGACTAGTAATACTTAAATACAATTAGTAAAGGACTTTTGAAGAGAAATTTTTTTCCTACTTAACATCAAATTTGGCCAGGTATAGGCTCATGCCTATAATACCAGCACTTTGGAAGACCAAGGTGGGACAATTGTTTGAGGTCAGGAGTTTGACACCAGCCTGAGCAATATAGTGAGAAGTTGTCTCTACAAAAAAAAAAAAGAAAGAAAAAAATTAGCCAAACACAGTGGTGTGTACCTGTAGTCCCAGCTACTCAAGAGGCTGAGGTAGAAGGATTGCCTGAGCTGAGGAGATTGAGGCTACAATGAGCCGTGATGATGCCACTGCACTCCAATCTGGGCAACAGTGTAAGACCCTGACTCAAAAAAAAAATTAAATTTTCCATCAGTGAAATTTAAGAACATAGTTTCTTATGTTTATGTTTTTTCTCATGCACTCTTTTTTTTTTTTTTTTAATAAAAAACTCCAGTGATTTAAGATACTTTTCTTCCAAAACATTAAGGCCAGATACAAAGACATTGTCTTTTTGTTTTGCTTTGTTTTGTTTTTTGAGTTGGAGTTTCACTCCGTCGCCCAGATTGGAGTGCAGTGGCATGCTCCCGGCCACCACAGCCTTGACTACTGGGCTCTGGCGATCCTTGCTCTTCAGCCTTCTGAGTAGCCGGAATTACAGGCGCGCGCTACCATGCCTGGCTGATTTTTGATTTATTGTAGAGATGAGGTCTCGCCAAGTTGCCCAGGTGGGTCTCGAACCCGCGGGCTCAGGCAATCCGCTCACCTCGGCCTCCCAGAGCGCTGGGATTACAGGCTGAGCCACCGAGCCCGGCAACATTGTCTTAATATACCTTTTGCTTATGCAACTGGGTGTCCAGAAAAATTCATGTTTTGAGGCTCATGGTAGCATGTGTTGCAGTTTTCAACTTCAGGTGTCAGTTGAGGACGTAAGGACTGGGAATTTATTTGTAATACATTTTGACACACAGCGTAAACCATTAATTATTAACCATCCCTGAGGAAAATCCTGGCTGATGTAAATTGCTACCAAGGCCTCCATACGGCATTCTGAATAAATAGCACGTGAGTGTTCCCTGTTACCTGCATTCTGAAGTCCCCGGTTGCCATGTTGAACCTAGAAGACCAAACTGGAAGTCCGGTGATGATAATCCTGAAAAATCTGCCTTCTCACCCTCTGCTTGAGGACTTCACACAAATGAAAAAAAAACAAAGTTCCATTTAGGAAACATTTATTGAGAGTTTTCTATAGATTCAGCCTCCTATGCTTTACAGTATATATTTAGAGACTTCACACGTGTTAATCTCTGTCACTGTTGTCCTTAGAACAGGGACGTTGATCAGGAGAAACATGGATACAGCCTTTCAAACTTCCTTGGACATGTTTCTAAAGAGAGATGAGAGCCACCAAATCAACTCTATCTAGCCCCCTTCTAAGTCCAGGATGGCAATGTACACCTTATTTTAGATTAAAATTATCATTAAATTAGTTTGATAATGTTTCACTTAAGATTCAGAATAGTTGTGTTTTACATGTGTGAATACTTTGTCATGCATCACAACTCTTATTTAAACGATGCAGAGTGGATACATTTATACCTATGTTGAAGGACTTGTAAAGAAAAGGCCTTTGTATTGTGGGGATAGTATTGGTTTGGGAGTTAGCCTATATTCTATCCTAGCTCTACTACTAACTAGCTGTGTATCTGTGAGCAAGTTATTTCTCAGGATTTAGAAGTAGATATACCAAAGATAAGAAATAAAAAGGGCCAGGAGCTGTGACTCGCACCTGTAATCCCAGCAACTTTGGAGGCTGAGGTGGAAGGATCACTTGAGACCAGGAATTCGAGACCAGTCTGGGCAACATAATGAGACCTTGTCTCTATGAAAAATTTAAAACATTAGCCAGGCAATTCCATCTGCAGTTCTAGCTACTTGGGAGCTGAGGAGGGATGATTGCTTGAGCCCAGAAGTTTGAGGCTGCAGTGAGCTATGATTGTGTCACTACTCTCCAGCTTGGGCAACAAAGTAAGACCCTTTGTCTCAAAACAAGAAAGAAAAAGGAGGAGGGAGGGCCATAGGTTGGGTACTAGTTCAGGGTGTTTCTTCGGATTGCAAGTTCACCCAGCGCCAACCCAGTGGTTGATGTTTGATGAGATGAGAGGGTAAGGTGAGCTCTGACTACAATTAGCAGTCCAGTTTAGGAAGACAGAGAGAAACAGATGGCTGAGGAGGGAGGCTGTCCCCAGGGGTTGAGGACCTTGACTGATAAGCTAAGGAATTTAGATTTTGTTCTTCAGGCCTTCAGGAGTTACTGAAGGTTTTATAAAGCCAGGGACTAACATGAGTCAGGTCCCAATTCTACCACTACCTCTGTGGCCTTGGGTCACCAAGCTTTTCTGGATACTATAGTATGCTTTAAAATAAAGAATTAGACCAGATGCTTTGAATATTTCTTTTCTTTCAAAAGTTCTGTGAGTCTATACTTTGAAGCATCATTTTATTCGTTGAACAATTATAGACAGATCTCTTGAGATCTTGCCTTTATAATGGATTCTTTATCCTATCAGCAATCTTTGTCCTATTTGTAGTTGTAAACTCAATTATATCACTTTCAAGGAGAGTAAAACCCACTCTATTTGCTTTCACACTTTGCTGCCTAACAACGCATTGTATTAAAGAATGCCTTGCTTAAACAATAAAAATTTGGTCAGGAGAACATAGGCTAAGTGAACTAAAGCCATACTTAGAATTCACTACCAAATCCAAATTTTTCTCAAGTTACTAGTCTGCTGCCTCAGCTAGTATCTGTCTAGTTTTCTTGTTGTTGCTGTTGCAAGCTAAATAATTTTAGAATCAATTTCAGGTTGATATCTTTATCACTAATTTTCTTAATAAGAACTTTTTAGGTACTTCTAGAGTCATAATCTAGGTTACCCCTAGAAGCAGCCCCTGAGATAAGAATTTGGGGGCAAATAGTTTATTTGGGAGGTGACCCTCAGACGTCACAGAATGGAGACAGGGAAGCAAGGCAGGAAAGTAAGAAAGGCAATAGAGGATTTATTAATAAGCAGATTACCCCTCTGGCAAACTGAGGCTCTGTACCATTGGGGAACTTGAGGATATTATGTACAACATGCCTCAGAGTTGTCTCACTCAAGGGACGAGGAGACTGGAGACTTATTGCTCCCATCCATCACTGGTTGAGAGCTCCTCTGGCGGGTGAGCACACTCAGGGTGGAGAACAGCAGGATGTGGGACCTGCCAAGTCTACATGCACAGGTGAGTGCCAATAGAATGAGGGTGGACCACTGAGTGTCTGCTGCACTACTACCCTTGTGGGAGTTGAGGCTGTTTTAAATCTCTAATGAATTCTTTTACTGATCCATTGTTTTTCTTGAAATATTAATTCCTAGTGAACTTCTGAGTCTCTCTACATTCTATTTTGTACAAAATTATGGGAAGAATTTAATTTTAGATTCTTGTCGTGGTTTGTTCTGTTTTGCAGAAGTTACCGGAAACAATCTGAAATGTATACTTTGATGAGATCTGTTATAAGAGGGTTCTATTGTTGAACGCCATGTTTCCTGGCTACTCTTCAAGACTTTTGAGATATTTCTTTTTTTTTTTTTTTTTCTGAGTTGGAGTCTCACTCTGTCGCCTAGGCTGGAGTGCAGTGGCACACTCATGGCCACCCCAATGTCGACCTGCTGGGCTCTGGCGATCCTTCCACCTCAGCCTTTCAAGCAGTCAGAACTGCAGGCGTGCGCTACTGTGCCCTGGAAATTTTTTTGATTTATTGTAGAGACAATGTCTTGCCAAGTTGCCCAGGCTGATCTCGAACCCGTGGGCTCAGGCAGTTCACCCACCTCAGCCTCCCAAAGTGCGGGGATTACAGGCTGAGCTACCGAGCCCAGCCGAGATATTTCTTCATTCACAAGTGGGTCTCTTTCCTTAAATGTATAATTGAGTGACCAATCAGCATAGTTCTGTGCAGACAGAAAACTTTTAGTGGCCTATCTCTGGATTTTATACATAGATTTGGCTTCTTCTTCAGCAGCTTGGGAGAATCACAGTAGAGAGGAAATTCTCCCACGATCCTTGCCTTGAATAACAGATGGAGAGTCTTGGTTTTGCCATGGATCCAAAAGAAACATCATTGTTAACCATCAGAGGACCTACATCAGTGAGAACATTCCTATTAAAAATTACTTTGAGCTGGGCTTGGTGGCTCAGCCTGTAATCCCGCGCCTTTGGGAGGCTGAGGTGAGTGG